>NC_083476.1:7595041-7697541 GCF_030014155.1 Tachysurus vachellii | reverse complement strand
ACACTTGCACACATACAACTATACTCTCACATGCTCATACACACACTATCATACCCTCACACGCATACAATCATACTCTCACACACACTATCATACCCTTGCACGCATACAATCATACTCTCACACACTATCATACCCTTGCACGCATACAATCATACTCTCACACACACTATCATAACCTCGCACGCACACAATCATACTCTCACACACACTATCATACACTTGCACACATACAACTATACTCTCACATGCTCATACACACACTATCATACCCTCACACGCATACAACTATACTCTCACACACCCTATCATACCCTTGCACACATACAATCAAAACAACACACACACACACACACACACACACATATATTTTCCATATATTATGTCTCAGTCTGCCACCACAGTATGTTAAAAAAAACAAGAACACTATATACTTTATTTTTTGTTTATAGTTGTTCTTTCTCACACTAGACGAACTATCTACGCGCGCGGAGGATTATCGGAGGACAAAAAAAAGAAAAGAAAAAGGGGCGTGACTTTCCGTCTCGCGCTTGAGACGTCATTATCACTTTGGAGTCCCCGCGCTACAGCTTGCTCGCGCGCCCCATTTACAACAAGCGCACAATCTGAGCGGACTTTCGCACGGAGTCTCGCACGGACTTTCGCACGGTCTGCAACGGCCACGAACGCTCTACTGGAGTTCATTTATTTATTGAAACATATTTATTGCGCATTATTTTTTTGGACCGGTGAGAAAATATTTGGATCTATGAAAACTCTTGGTGGATTTGAACAACATTTGTGACGGAATGAACCGTTTCTTTTTGATCTCCTTATTTCTGGGGACGGCTTCGCTCTGTGAGGGGAAAGGTAAAGGAACACTTTTACTCCTAACCTGTAGATGCACTTACAGTTCAGACCACAGGAACATCACATTGCGTTTGTATAGTTAACAATACACTTGTTGCAGACATGCATTCAGCTCTGGGAGTCTTTATTAAACACATTACCAGGGGACTGGGAGATGTGAACAAAGTTGTATTAGTTTATTTTCTCAAATCACATGTGTGTGTATATAGATGTGTGTGTGTGTGTGTATATATATATATATATATATATATATATATATATATAGATAGATAGATAGATAGATAGATATATGTGTGTGTATGTGTGTGTGCAAGAGAGATAGAGAGATTAATAGGCTTTTAGGGCAGAGTGCCGCAATTGTGTGATCAGGGGGGTTATGGGGGCTTTTACTCTTTATCTTTAGGGTAAAGATAAAGCGCTCGTGCGTGCGCGCGCGCTTGGAGGGACGCCGTGTGAACAATAGCTCGGCAGCTTGTTTTATGGCTCGTGCTGCACTCTGATGTCTTTTGTGCGCGCGACTCTCTCCCTGCAGCTGTCGCGCTTTCTTCCCACGGGGCGCGTGCCCCCCAAATTTACTGCGCACGCGCAATAGCGACTCAGTGACCTAAAGTTTTTTTTTTTTCGTCGTTTTTTTTCTTGGGTCGTAACAATTCCTTAACCAATTGTGTGACTTTAAAGTGTTTTGTGATCTCAATGATGTCTTCAGTAATTAGATACTAAGGAGTCACAAAGTACTGAATAGAATAACGCATAAGTTTGACTGGATTTTGTTGGATTTTCGGTGGTTTTTTTGGGACCTTTATTGATGTGAGTGGAAGTGTACATTTTTCTTACCCAGATGCACAGAAATAATGTGATAGATGTATCAGACTAACATGGATGTTCAGACCCTTCCTAAATAAAAGTAATCAGTTGTAAATATCATTATTACTGTGAAGTTCCAGAACGAAATACTACTTTTTAATCATTTCATCCTTAATTCATTTGCACCCTATATTTATACAGCTGTTAATTTGCCCCTTGGAGTGTCTGCAACCTTCTGTACCAATGAAAACATCCACAGATCTAGCTCATCTGAGCGTATTTGTTGGGGTTTAGTTTCTTTCTCTTTTTTTTGTGCAGTTCCAACATAAAAAATTGTTAAACATGATGAAAGTCCTAAAACTCATGTATAGATGTTAAAATAGGCCTTTGAGTGCACAATAGTGCTTCACCCAGAAAAAAAAAACTAGCACAGCAAACAATGGACTAAAACAAATGAGAACCAGTTAACAGTCTCATTTGCATGATACAAATAGGCCCCAGTGACTTTCATTCATTTCATTCATTATTAGTGACACAAGCATTTTTGAGTGAACCACTTCTTTAAAGTGTGTTTCTGAAGCTCAGAATGCTAGACAAGTGTTTAGAAATGAAGTTGTGTGTGTGGCCTCTGAAAGAAATTAAGAGGCAGAGCTGTTGTGGCCTCATCTATCAAAGAGTCTTTCAGGAGCTGAAACAATAGCCCAGTCTGCTATGTAAGACTCACACATAAAACCAAAAGAAGCAACGACACTCTGGTAACAGTACATTATGATGGCCATATTTATATACACAAAAGCACACACATAGCACTAAGTTGTTTTCTATTTGTTTTTGTCAATGTGTGTAGGTCTCAGATGTTTGGAGCCATGTCAGAACGGTGGAACGTGTGAGCTCACAGCCAACGGAAAACCAGGCTGCAGGTGAGTCACAGCAAATGATAACTAGAAAACAGATCAAGATCCACTAAGGAGAGTGAAGAAAGGGCTGATGTAAAGAGAGATCAGGCGCACCAAGACACACTGCAGCTGTGGTGAAATTTCAATTTGAATGAGGCTCCATTCTGAGCATGTGTGCACGTGTGTGTGTGTGTGTGTGTGTGTGTGTGTGTGTGTGTGTGTGTGAGCGTGCACGCGCCCATAGACATTCTCCCAGAGGCTCAGTGGTCCGTTACTCCTGAAGCCTATTCAGTCAATTCAATCCGACAGCTGGCCTTCTCTCCCTATTGTCCTAAACTCAGACACACACACACACACACACACGAAGACTCATACAGAGTGAGCAGGCACACTCACACACATTTTGTGGGGTTTTAAAATGTTTTACGTTGTGACTAGACACAAACATGTGGACATATTGATATTCACAGTGCACACACACACATTCTCCTTGAATTTAATGTGTGAATTTGGGAACATATCTGCACTTTGCACACACTATTTTTCTCATTTTTCCTGTCTACCTTTTGTACACACTTCTTTCCTGCATATTCTTTGCACCCTCACATACATTTATAACATACCTAGTTTTATTAGTCTTCTTCTATTAGCTCTGTCTCATCCTGTTGCTATACTTTCATCCAATCTCATTACCTCCACAGCCATCTGCCCCAGAACAGGACACCATTCAGAGTGTGTGTGTGTGTGTGGAGGGGGGTTTGCTTGTGGGAAGGGGAGGGAGGCAAAGATTTGAAAGCAAACAAGTGTGAGAGCCTTTTGGCCACATCCCACGTGAGTTCTTCCTTTCCTCCTCCACCTTTCTCTCCCTCCCTCCTGTGTTCTCTCTCTCTCTCTCTCTCTCTCTCTCTCTCTCTCTCTCTCTCTCTCTCTCTCTCTCTCTCTCTCTCTCTCTCTCTCTCTCTGAGTGAACAACTGGTGAAATGTGGTCAGGTCTTTGTGTTTATGAAGTTTAGTAAACTTCAAAACAATAGGATGAAAATAGCCACACAGATGGTTAATGTGTTAACAGCAAAACAGGAAACGTACAGATATATTTGTCAATAGTGGCTTCTTTCCTGCAGGATTTCATGGCCCTGCATTTCATGGCCCTGCATTTCCCAATACTGTTCATATGTTTTGGAAATTGAACACAAATCTCTAAGCTGGTATCTTTTTTTTTAGAGAGTGCTGAAGGACAGCAGCCTTGTTCATTATAGTGCACATGTCCTTACGCCCCCTACTGGTGAACAATGTTGGCTACAGTTGTGTTTGCACTATCAAATCCCAGAATATTATCAGCACTCCAGTAAGGTTTTGCTTTTCAAAAAATGTTGCCACTAAATTGTATTTTAGTCTACATTTCACTTAGATGTGCCAGGGGCATCCTATTACATTGTGTGTGTGTGTGTGTGTGTGTGCGCGTGCGTGCGTGTGCGTGTGTGTGTGTGTGAGAGAGAGTGAGAGATAAGGAAATTTCAGGTAAAAACCGTGTATTCCACTTAGTGTTGTATAAATTCTCTGGAAGGAAGCAACAAAAAGTTTGCTGCTCCGTCATCCTGGTTCCTCAGTGGGGACACAAGCTGTTCTCCCTTTATTTGTATGTTTTTAGTGCATCTGATACTGGACTAAATGTAAATATATACCACAACATGCTTTCGATCTCCCCTAATTTGTCCCAAAAATATTTTCCTATCAGATCGTTAGTTGATAAACTTTTTAAAATTTATGGTGCAATTTTTGGAATTTATGGAGGCCCATATTCTATTTTTTATTGTCATCGTTCAATGAGAACCTTAGACTTTTCTGATTTCTTCTCTGATTTATAATTTATTTAACAGATTAGAATGAAATTAAACAAGTGGTCCTTACCATATAAGAAAGTCTCAATTGCTCTAGGGTTGTTTAAAACTTAGAAGCTTCATTTGTTGTGTAAATACATGTGTTGTTTAGTTATTTGGGTGTTTGGGCTGCTGGCAGCCAAGAATTGAAGATAATGTATGTGTGTGCTCTGCTTTAGAAAGCACAAGCGACTACACAAGATTAGAGAAAACGAAAGTTTTTTGTTTAGTTTCACACACCGAGACAGGAAGCAGGAGGTGTGAACATGCACATGCACAGACTCAGACACAAACATGCACACATTGAGGGCAATCAGTAGCAGATGGCAAGCCAGCCCCCTGTGAAGGCTGTAGCCTGGAGTCACAAATGTGGTCATAGGTCACCACTGCATCTGTTCAGACACTCACACACACACGCACACACACGTTGCCACACTGCCTTCTGCTGGGTGCTACAGAGACAAAGAGTGTTTATCCAAATCAAAGCTGAATGTAAACAAACATTTTGGGAGGTGTACATACCCTTAATGGCGTACTGCCCAGATAAAAAAATGTATCATTCTGATCTTTAGAGAAAGTGAAAATGAGTGAATTTGGCAAGTTTAGGAGCGAGAACTTTTAACATTCAGAAATAAAGAGAAATAAGATGAGATCGGCTGAGAGTGTCGGAAAAATATGCATACATACTTACAGAGATGGAACTAAAGATGAAGTGGGGGGCGAGATTGGATTGGTGGGTAGATGAAGGGATGACAGGAGGAGTGTGCTGTCTCTAGGGATCAGCCCTAGTGACCTCACGCCACTTGCCATAGCAACAGGGTTCAGGGGAGCGGCGGGGGAGCAGCTGGGAGGGGGCTGCCTCACAACTGCACTTATCAATGCACACACCTGCTGCATGCACACACACACACAAACACACACACACCGTAGAACATTCTTGTTAGACATGAAATTTAGATGCCAAATATGAGCTAGCTAATTACTAATGATTTAACCAAGACAGAGAAGCCATAGTTAGCATTTTATATTATCACTAATAAAACTACTACTTAAACAGCACCACATCCAAAGTGAAAATGTATCAATTTTGCCATATTCAGATCTTGGAGACTTCTGAACCCCTAAAATAGTCAAAAAAAAAAAAAATCTAAAATGAACAAATTATTTGAAATGTAATTTGGAAAAATCTTAATGGATTTTGTGTGTCTGTTTTTTTCCCTTCTGTTTATCATCAGCTGTCCTGCGGACTATGCAGGGGCACAGTGTCAGTTCCCGAACCCGTGCAGTCCGTCACCCTGCCGGAACAGCGGTGTGTGTCGCCCGCGCACGCAGGGCAATGACGTGGAGTTTACGTGCGACTGTACACTGGGTTTCAGTGGGCCACTGTGTCTGACACCTGTCAATCATGCATGCATGAGCTCACCGTGCCGCAATGGAGGATCCTGTTCACTTCTTACACTCAGCACATACAGTTGCCGCTGCCCTCCCGGCTGGACAGGTACAAACATATATATATATATATATATGTTATTTTAAAACACTTTTTAGATGCAATATTCAGCTGTATTGTGTAATAACGCATGTATTCAAGTATCAATTCACCCCATAAAATCTTTTTCTATTGTGCAGGTAAAACATGCCAACAGGCGGATCCATGTGCGTCAAACCCCTGTGCAAATGGTGGCCGGTGCTCAGCATTTGATTCCCACTTTATCTGCACATGTCCGCCAAGCTTTCATGGACCCACGTGCCGCCTGGATGTAAACGAGTGTGCCATGACTCCCTCACCCTGTCAAAACAGTGGAGTGTGTATAAACGAGGTGGGCTCATACCGCTGCCGCTGCCCACTTGAGTATGCTGGCACGCACTGTGAGCGCCCTTTCCAGCCCTGCCAGCCTTCTCCCTGTGTTAACGGGGGCACATGCACGCAGACCAGTGACACTGGCTATGCATGCACCTGCCTGCCAGGTAAAGCAAAAGTGTGTGTGGCTGCATGCGTGTGTGTCTGTGTGTGATATGATGCAGATCGGTAATTGACAATGTGCCCGAATATGTAAATAATTGTGTTTGTTGTTATATAAATAATTGTGTGGGTAGTTATAGTGTAACAAGCAAAGTGTTGCTCTGATGTGCAAATTCAGCTCCTTTGGTGTCTGTGTTTATGATTAACCTCAATAGCTCATCTAGTTAAGCGTACTTTCCCGCACACACACGCACAACTCTTGTTATGTACAGTTCAGTGGGGACTTTTCACACACTCACATGCAGGTTCCCACAGCCTGTGTTTCACTCTATTCATTTGTGTGCTTTTTTTTGTTTTTTACTTGACTTCAGGCTTCACCGGGCAAGATTGTGAGCATAACATAGATGACTGTGTTCAGCATGCGTGTGAGAATGGAGGCCGGTGTATGGATGGAGTGAACACATACAACTGCCACTGTGACAAACACTGGACAGGTACAACACACTACATAGTACTACACAATGAAACAGTATTGCACACAGTGAGCAGGCCCACATTGTAGTTTTTGTTGTGCTTTACAGTTTCTTCCAGCAAGACAAAGGAACTTTGGCTATAGTTTAAAACTTTTGTGTGTATCCTGTAGAAAATACTGCATCTTTAGGACTCTAGTTTGCATGTACTCCGGCACTAGAAATTGGTATTATATTAGCCAGTTTTGTACAGTGTTGTTCTATGTTTCAATACAAGAACGACCTAAAAAATTGCATCGTCAAGTGCTGTAAAATATATATACACACACCTACGGCATTATCTAACACTCCACAGCACTAAAAAGTATTCAAAAAGTGTTATACATTCCAAGAGACTGTTACACAGCATCTACACTGATGAACACTGCACATCTACAGGTTCTGTCTATATGCATCTCTAATACACAGTAAATATAATGTGAAAAATAGATACACAAGTAATGTCACATGTACAAGTGCCCAAAAATACATTTACATACTTTTGCATGAAATCACTGCTGCTCAAACCATTATGATGGACGACCGTATATATCTCAACACTCGCATACAGGTCAGTACTGCACAGAAGATGTGGATGAGTGCGAGTTATCCCCAAATGCCTGCCAAAACGGTGGCACGTGTCACAATACAGTGGGCGGCTTCCACTGCGTGTGTGTGAACGGCTGGACAGGGGACGACTGCAGCGAGAACATCGATGACTGCGCCAGTGCAGCCTGCTACCACGGAGCCACATGCCACGACCGTGTAGCATCATTCTACTGCGAGTGCCCACACGGACGCACCGGTAAGTGCGCTGGGTTTGTGGGTGAATGCAGTCGCAAACCCTAGGCACAGTAATACTAATGTTTTAATTTGTTGATTGCTTCGTTGTCTATTTACAGGTCTGCTGTGTCATCTGGATGACGCATGCATCAGTAACCCATGTCAGAAAGGCTCCAACTGTGACACCAACCCTGTCAATGGCATGGCTATCTGCACCTGCCCTCCTGGCTACACTGGCTCTGCCTGCAACCAAGACATTGATGAGTGCTCCCTTGGTAATAGCCAATCACAGCACAGTTGTTTTTAGTTAAGGCCCTGATTGGTTAGAAGGTTAGGAGCTGGATTGTAATGACCTAGGATTTATAGTAGTGCTTACTCTGTTCTTGTTTATTTCCGGTATATTAACCATAACACATTTTACTAATAATAAGTAATAAATAAATGTAGGTAAAATAACATGATTTAAGTGTTTTGAATGGAAATATGGGAAATTGGGATTGACTGGCTGATATTTATTGTTGTTATTTTTTTTTTCAGGGGCTAATCCATGTGAGCACGGCGGCCGTTGTCTGAACACCAAGGGCTCGTTCCAGTGCAAGTGCCTCCAAGGCTATGAGGGGCCACGCTGTGAAATGGATGTGAACGAGTGCAAGTCTAACCCATGCCAGAACGATGCCACATGCCTTGATCAGATTGGTGGTTTTCACTGCATTTGTATGCCAGGTGAGGACTGTTTTGAGCGCTTGATGTGTAAGGTTCCGGTTTCATAAGCCAATTGTCATTTTGTCATTTCTTACAATTTTTGAGAACTTTATGTATTATGTAATGCAGGGTATGAGGGCATGTTTTGCCAAATCAACGCAGATGACTGCGCCTCCCAGCCTTGTCTCAACAACGGAAAATGCATCGATAAGATCAACTCTTTCCATTGCGAGTGTCCTAAAGGTAACTGTTTTATGTCATTGAACCATTTTCATGTGATTGTCTATCGGACTGGACAGCTTGCTTTGTTTTACTTGCGATCATGGGTATAGGACAGAAGAGAGACCGCATAGATAGGAGGAGAGGGACATGTATTTGAGCAATGAAACATTTAGCAGGTTTCAGGAGAATTGTAACATTTTATCTCTCAGGCTTCTCTGGGAGCCTTTGCCAAGTGGACATAGACGAGTGTGCAAGCACGCCGTGCCAGAACGGAGCCAAGTGCACTGATGGGCCAAACAAATACACCTGCGAGTGCAAAGAAGGTAGGTACACACAAATACGTACTAAGCATCTAAGTCATCTTATATATGTCCTGGTATCTTCTAATCTTGTAAATCTGCTTTGCAATAATGCCTCTTGTTAAAAGCACTATTCAATTGAAATCGAATTGAATCAAATTCTTTCTCTCATTTCTTCCTGCAGGTTTCACAGGCGCAATGTGTGAGATAGATATAAACGAGTGCGCCTCGAACCCATGCCACTACGGAGTGTGTAAGGACAGCGTGGCTTCGTTCACATGTGCGTGTCGCCCTGGATACGCTGGGCGCCTGTGTGAGATCAACATCAACGAGTGTTTGAGTCAACCGTGCCGTAATGGGGGGACCTGCCTTGACCGGGAGAACTCGTACACCTGTAGCTGCCCTAAAGGAACCACAGGTATCTCATACAACCACCCACACACACACACACACACACACACCACAATTAGTCATTATACCCTCTAAATAATGTTTGCCTGTGCAGGTCGAAACTGTGAGATCAATGTAGATGACTGCAAAAGTAACCCATGCGATTTTGGCAAATGCATCGACAAGATCAACGGATATGAGTGCCTGTGTGACCCTGGATACACAGGTAAGAATCTTTTTGTGTGCGTGAGTGTGTAACAGGTGGTAAGCGAGGTGCCTGGCTTTGGTGTCGGATAACATTCGAGGACAGAGACACCCTTTTCTAACTAGGACACAGACACACCTGTGTGCTTTGCACTGATGTTCTCTTAAGCTCTCACCTGTCCCTGGATGCTGCATTTCAGCTGGCACCCCACACCCACACCCCCACACCCATTTGAAAAACTTTTTTTGAAAGAAGAACAGCATAATGTGTGTGTGGGAGGGATAGAAAAGGTGGGAGGGGATAAAGGGCCATTGTTAAAGCAGAAGCAGGCGGTTAGGTGACACTATCCACAGAGGTGGTGTATGAGGGGGTGGGCAATTAGGGGGTGGGGTGGTAATTGTTACCCGGTCATGTGTGAAATATGGCTGCCTCCTTTGTGTTTACGTCCCTCAACGTCCCTCCACCACCTCCCCCCATCGAAGAGAGTGTGTGAGAGAAAGAAGAGAGAAAGGAAGGGAGGAGGAGGTTCTGTCTTTGTCATTCACAAGGCCTGTCATTCACATGGTCCGTGCTTCACCAGCTGTTCAACATCCTCAGAGTACACACACAAAGGCTTTTATACTGAAACTTCATGTAGAAAAGTATTTACAGGTGACAAAATTCACCTAAAGACCAGTTGCAAAAAAAAAACAACAAACAAACAAACAAACAAAAAAGTTAAAAATACTGATTCTAGCCATATTTTTAAATTTCAGGTTTCTCTTTTTTGAAATTAGCTGCTGGTCCAAGCTCAAATGAATGTTTAAGGCAATTAAGAAGTCTGAACGAGAGTGTTTGGGAGGAAGAGGAATGCTTCTCAGTGTCGTTATTTGTTATCATTAAGTAGTTTTTGAAGTCACTGTAATTCCTCTGCTTATGTTGGTTTCTCTTTCAGGAGCGACTTGTAAAATTAACATCGACGATTGCGCGACAAACCCGTGTCGTAATGGTGGCACCTGTGTGGACGGTGTGAACTCGTTCACTTGTACCTGCCCTGACGGCTTCCACGACTCCATGTGCCTCTCACAGCGGGACGAGTGCGCCAGCAACCCCTGCATTCACGGCAACTGCCAGCATCAGGCCAATGCGTACGTCTTTCTGTCTCAAACCCTCCAAAAGTACATTATTGTTTAAAACCATTTGAATCTTACGTCAGAAACGATTCATTTCTATTTACTTTCTATTATTTATTCCGACAAAATATTAGGATCCGCCATTAACCAAAAACCTACTCAGTTATTGCAAAAAAAAAAAAAAAGGCAGATTTCTTGAACAATTAATTAATTAATTAATTCCGTAATTAACGGAAATACACTGCAAATCCCATTTAATTTTTCTGAAATATTAGTTTGTGAATCATTGGTTTGTAAACTTACTATCCCTACAGATACGTTTGTGTGTGTGAGCCTGGCTGGACTGGACGTAACTGTGACCTGAATGTGAACGAGTGTTTGTCTAACCCGTGTGTAAATGGCGGAACATGCAGAGATATGACCAACGGCTACATCTGCAGCTGCAAAGCAGGATTCACAGGTGAGTGTGTATCTCTCAGTGTGGTATCTCTCTTGTTTGTGTGTATTTTTTTTTATATGTAGATGTATTTTTTTTTATCGTTAATGTCTGTTGCAGGTCCTAATTGCCAGACTAACATCAATGAGTGTGCATCCAATCCTTGCCTGAACCAGGGCACCTGTATTGATGATGTAGCTGGATATAAGTGCAACTGCTTGCTGCCTTATACAGGTACAAAAAAAAAACACACACGTTGCTTCTCTCTCATTCTCCTTCATTCACACACACAAACACAAATGCACAGGCATCCTTCAGTCTGTTTCACA
Organism: Tachysurus vachellii; assembly: GCF_030014155.1. NCBI lineage: Eukaryota > Metazoa > Chordata > Actinopteri > Siluriformes > Bagridae > Tachysurus > Tachysurus vachellii. Next base: position 7,686,144 of record NC_083476.1, on the reverse strand, counting down.
CGGCATTGTTTGGTGTTTTGTAGTGTTTGTGTTTGCCTGAACATCCTTTGTGCCTTTTATCAGAGTGGGAACTTTTGGTACATTTCCTGTATTTCTACTTCCTTTTTCCTGTTAAGGGGGAAACTCAGAATTGCAGGAAATTGCTGACCACTATATTGTGTGCCTGGAAAGTGTTGCGGAAATAATACTGTTGCTTAACAATGTGTACGTGTGAGAGAGTAAGTGCATGTGAATTTTGTACTGTACATTGTGGGAAGTATATTAAAATCATATCTTTGTGTATGTTCTAGGTGAGCTGTGTGAGAGTGTGTTGGCTCCCTGCTCCACACGCCCATGTAAGAACAGAGGTGTGTGTCGCGAGTCTGAAGACTACCAGAGTTTCTCCTGTGCTTGCCCAAATGGCTGGCAAGGTAAGAACGCATAAGTGTACGCATAGGTGTAGATCCTATAGAGCCTATATCTTTATCAAGTGTTTTAATAATGTCGTCGTTTTCATCCTTGAAAATTGTATCCACCTCTGTAGGTCAGACGTGTGAAGTGGACATCAACGAGTGTGTGAAGTCTCCATGCCGTAATGGCGGAGTGTGCGTAAACTCAATGGGTGGCTTCCAATGCAGATGTAATCCAGGATTTACAGGAGACCTGTGTGAGACTGACACTGATGACTGCACTCCTAGTAAGATACACAAAATTCAGCAAACACACATACATCACAATTCACCCAGAGTATACAAGCACACACCATATGCACTCAAACAGAAAATAAAAGCTTGTCTGCTTCTTCATTTCCCTGTCTCTATTTTTGTGTCAGACCCCTGCAGCAATGGTGGCGTGTGTGTCGACCGCATCAACGGCTTCACATGTGTGTGTGTGGCTGGATTCCGTGGTGAGCGCTGCACCGAGGATATCGACGAGTGCGTGAGCGCCCCCTGCCGCAATGGTGGGAACTGCACGGACTGTGTGAATAGCTATACCTGCAGCTGTCCAGCTGGATTCAGTGGCATCAACTGTGAGATCAACACACCTGACTGCACTGAGAGGTAGCATGTGCGCACACAAACACACACACCCATGAACACACAAATCTCTACTATGTGTAAATATGATTAAGCTATAGTACATTCATTCATTTCTTTTATTTCCTGATTGAATAAAACACATTTTAAAATCTAGCAATTTAACCCCATCTGTGTTTGCAGCTCCTGCTTCAATGGTGGTACATGTGTGGATGGGATTAACTCATTCTCATGCGTCTGTCTGCCCGGCTTCACGGGCAGCTACTGCCAACATGATGTAAACGAGTGTGACTCAGGCCCATGCCTTAACGGTGGCACGTGTCAAGACGGCTACGGCACCTACAAGTGCACCTGCCCACATGGATACACCAGCACCAACTGCCAGGTAAACACACATACACACAAGCACTCCAGCTTCTTATTTCTTATTACATTACATTACATTTACGGCATTTAGAAGACACCCTAATCCAGAGTGACTTACAACTGAGCAATTGAGGGTTAAGGGCCTTGCTCAGGGGCCCAGCAGTGGCAGCTTGGTCCAGGGGTACGAACCCATGACCTTCCGATCAGTATTCCAACACCTTAACCACTGAGCTACCACATCCATTATCAGCTTTAAAAGCTTCTGAATGCATATTTGCATGAATATTAAAACAGCTCATATACACCTTTTTAATATTCACATGTTCTCATAGGGGAACTAATTGTAATTAGGGTTGAATGACGAAAGCAGCCCAATGACCAATCAAAAGCAATATCACTAAATTGTCTTTTTCCCATGAAACAATATCACAAATGAGCATTTTCTCTTAATACTGTTTCACCAGGTCCTAGATTATTTGTTTAATATGTGTAGGTTGTGGAGTATGTGGATGTTAGAAAATAGTAATTAATACCAATCCTATTTTATAATAAACATGTCTGTATCTTTGTGTGTGGTTTTTCCAGAGTCTGGTGCGCTGGTGTGATTCATCTCCCTGTAAAAATGGAGGCTCATGCTGGCAGCAAGGTTCATCTTTCACATGCCAGTGTGCCAGTGGTTGGACTGGAATCTACTGCGATGTGCCCAGTGTTAGCTGCGAGGTTGCCGCTCAGCAGCAAGGTAATGTGTGAGCGTGTTATCTATCCGTCCAAGTTATCTCAAAATACTGTTGAACATGCACACTCACACTATCCCCTGTTCTTTCTCTATTTGACTGTCCATTCACCTTCTCTCTCCAGGTGTATCTGTGGCGGCTCTGTGCCGTAACGGAGGCCAGTGTGTAGATGCAGGCAGCACACACCTGTGCCGGTGCCAGGCAGGCTACATGGGCAGCTACTGCCAGGAACAGGTGGACGAGTGTGTGCCAAACCCATGTCACAACGGTGCAACCTGTACTGATTACCTGGGTGGATATACATGTGAGGTATGAAGTTCATACACATGTTTGCCTTGTACATTACAGAAGGTGCGGTTGGCCATTTGTGCTGTGGATGGAATGGCTCATCACACTTATTACTGTTACACTAGGTTAATGTTCCAGGTGTTGAATCTGAAAGCACACATTGCTATTTCCTGACTGGTGCTAAAACTAGATTTACATATGTATTTTCCCCTTTTTTCCTCTCTCTCCTGAAGTGTCTTGCGGGATTTCACGGAGTAAACTGCAGCAAGGAGATAAACGAGTGTGCGTCTCAGCCTTGTCAGAACGGAGGCACCTGCATCGATCTCGTCAATTCATACAAGTGTTCCTGCCCTCGGGGAACACAAGGTGAGTGTACACACCACACATCTCCTAGCGTTTACACATTTCTTGTAAATCAGCTAGAAAGTAGCCCATTTCCCCGAATGGATAACTTATTAACTTATCAGCACTTCTGTTAAGTTAATAATAGTTAATAAGAAATATCTGGATTATCTATGTCACAATGTAGGTGTTCACTGTGAAATCGATGTGGACGATTGTTCCCCGGATGTTGATCCCGAGACCGGCGAGCCACGCTGTTTTAATGGCGGACGCTGTGTGGACCGGATAGGTGGCTATGGTTGTGTATGCTCACCGGGCTACGTGGGTGAGCGCTGTGAAGGTGATGTGAACGAGTGCTTGTCTGACCCCTGCGACCCGAACGGATCCTACAACTGTGTTCAGCTGGTTAACAGCTACCGCTGTGAATGCCGCACAGGATATACAGGTACGTGCACACAGACGTAAACTAGTCATACACACACTCTCAGCGGCCTAGATGAAGGTTTACATATTGAAGCTAATATTCTGTATAGATTGTAGTAGGAACTTTACCACGAAACAACGATGGTGATTGAAACATTTGTGTCATTAATTTAAAAAGTTATTAATGTTTAGAAAACTGACTGTGGGATCAGAGGGAATTACATTTGTGATTTGCATGTGTGCAGGCCAGCGCTGTGACACTGTGTTTGACGGATGTAAGGATAAACCCTGCAAAAATGGTGGAACCTGCGCAGTTGCAAGCAACACCAAACATGGATACATCTGCAAATGCCCACCGGTAAGTATACACCACGTATATATCTGACACTTTATGCTAAAGTTCTTTCTGTAAATGTAAGCAATTCTATCCTGACAGCAAAAACTATTTGTACATGAAGAGTATTTACACAAACAACACACTACTCACAGCCAAGTTATTTCTCCTCCGCGGTAGGGTTTCTCTGGGTCATCGTGTGAGTATGACTCAAGCTCATGTGGCCCCCTGCGCTGCCGTCATGGTGCCACTTGTCTCCCAGGTCCACGCTGCCTTTGCCCACCAGGTTACAGTGGACGCGAGTGCCAGACACGCCTGGATTCTCCATGTGTTTCCAACCCGTGCTACAATGGTGGCACATGCCAGGCATCTCCAGAGGCTCCATTCTTCCACTGCTTGTGCCCATCACACTTCAACGGCCTCTTCTGCCACATCCTAGACTATTCATTCAACGGAGGCCTGGGTCTGGACATCACCCCTCCCCCAGCTGAGTCAGAAGAGGCAGAGCCACGTTGTGAGGTGCCACAGTGTGAGCAGCGAGGTGGTGATGGTGTTTGTGATGCAGCATGCAACAGTCATGCATGTGGCTGGGACGGCGGTGACTGTTCCCTCAATTTTGATGACCCCTGGCATGAGTGCAGTTCTGCTCTGCAGTGTTGGAGGTACTTCAACGACGGCAAGTGCGACATGCAGTGTCACAGTGCTGGCTGTCTCTACGATGGTTTTGACTGCCACCAGCTCGAGGGCCAGTGCAAGTAAGTGTCACACAAAATACCAAACTTTTAGTTATGTAAACAACAAACAACAAATATAAACAGGGTTTAGATTGCACCATCTAATTCGCTAATTCTCTTTCTCTCCTTCTAGTCCCTTGTATGATCAGTATTGTAAGGACCACTACTCAGACGGCCACTGTGATCAGGGTTGCAACAGTGCTGAGTGTGGCTGGGATGGGCTGGACTGTGCTGAGGACGTTCCACAACGTCTGGCATCTGGCATCCTTGTACTTGTTGTGCATTTGCCACCCCATGAACTCCTCAACAACTCTTCCTCGTTTCTGCGCCAGCTTAGTGCCCTCTTACGAACTAACGTCGCCCTCAAGCGTCATGCCACAACAGGCGAGCCTCTAGTTTACCCCTACTATGGCACTGAACATGAACTGAGCAAACACACACGTACCGCCCACGAGTGGAACACTAACCCTGGCCACCTTCTGCAGCGCACTGCTAGAAGCCTGTCAGCGCTGCTCAGGCCGCGTCATCGTCGGGAGCTGGACAATATGGAGATTAAAGGGTGAGTAACAGAGTCAGCGACGAACAGAATGAGTGGTGATAAAACCACAACTAGTGAATAGCTAGTTAGATATTGCTAATGCAGTAAATTTAGTGAGGAGAGAGAGTTCAGCTCTACGTGCATGATACACCAACAGAAATAAATGATGCAGAGCTAGATTAAAACGTATCATGTGTATATTAACCATACCCTGTGTATGTGCATGTGTGTTTATGTATTGCAGCTCCATTGTATATCTGGAGATTGATAACCGGCAATGTTACCAGCAGTCAGAGGAGTGTTTTCAGAGTGCAACAGATGTGGCTGCATTCCTGGGAGCGCTGGCCTCCAGCGGCAATCTCAATGTTCCTTACATTATAGAGGCTGTCACCAGTGAGTACTCATAACAGGATACATTAAATGAACAATACTGACTATATGTGAAAACAGTATTTATATAAACCTTTCTCTCACTTTTTAAATTTGTTTTTACAGGTGAGAATGAGGCCCCTGGTCGTGGAGAGATGTACCCCATGTTTCTGGCACTACTGGTCCTGGCAGTGTTGGTCCTGGCTGCTGTTGGAGTCGTGCTGTCACGCAAGCGAAAGCGTGAGCATGGCCAGCTCTGGTTCCCTGAGGGCTTTAAAGTGACCGAAACCAAAAAGAAACGTAGAGAACCTGTGGGAGAGGACTCAGTTGGACTTAAGTAAGTGTCTGTGCATTTGCGTGTGCATGTGCGTGCACGCACGTGTGTGTGTGTGTGTGTGTGTGTGTGTGTGAAAATAAAACACGTGTCAACGTGTGTGTGCGAGTTCTGGATAGTTTGTGTTGATTTATAATTCAACAACAGCCTTTAAAATCATATAATCGATTGCTGTGAATAAAAGGATTCCAGGATATCAGCTGGGTGTATTTCTAATTTGTTATTAATAAATAATTTGTTCTTTTCAAGGCCTCTGAAGAACTCTGATAGCACACTGATGGACGAGCAGCTGAGTGAGTGGGCAGAGGAAGACCACTGCAAACGCTTCAGGGTAAGCAAAGGGATCCTTTTAGGGGATCCTTCAAAGGTTCTTCATAGAACCTCAATAAAGGAAGATTTTACATTTAAGGTTCTATCGTAATACTAATTCTAATATTTTTGTATTAAAGCAGTTTGATGACCACACCACACCAGACATAGGTATCCAGCCAGATCCACGTCAGTGGACTCAGCACCATCTTGATGCAGCCGATTTGCGCTTGACCTCTATAGCTCCTACACCACCACGGGCTGACACCGATACTGACTGTGTAGATGTGAATGTACTTGGCCCCGGTGAGTGACCCTCACCACAGGATCTGGGCTAATAAATGAACAACTGAGTATTATTCGAATGAATGATCACTGAAATGAAAGTGATTATGGTTTAATGAGAATAATTCTAGAATTCAATGAATTAAAACTCCATTTAATGTTCAGAATGAAAAAAACAAAACAGAACAGGAAGTAATCCAATATCTTTCTTGCTCTATTTCTCAGATGGCCTGACGCCTCTGATGATCGCCTCATGCAGTGGTGAGACTGGTGAGGAGGAGGAGGGCGAGGAAGGCGTTATTGCCAACTTCCTCTGGCATGGTGCTGATCCACACCAGCGTACCGAGCGGGCGGGTGAGACGGCACTGCACCTGGCTGCCCGTTATGCCCGATCTGACGCTGCCAAGCGCCTTCTAGAATCTGGTGCAGATGCCAATGCACAGGACCATGCAGGACGCACACCACTACATGCCGCTGTGGCTGCTGACGCACAAGGAGTCTTCCAGGTATTTAGGAATTTAGGAAGGGTGCTTGTAGTGTACACTTTACCGACACTGGTTGCTTTCACAACCTGTTGCTTTCACTTTTGCAAACCATATCTATAATCTTGAAAATGATAAACCTGATTAGAGTCTGTGGTAAGATTTGGGGAGTGAGCTACTGACTGAAAAGAAAGGGAAGACCTATTTGCTATCAAATCACACATGTAGTTGTTTTATCTTTAGGGAAAACAAAATGGCGTGCATACGCCAATGTGTTACACATTTTATTGTTACACAATTCTAGTAAGGTTTTCTCTGAATTTAACTATAGTATAGTATAGTAGATTCATGGTCAAAAGGTTAATGGGTGTTTGGGCAGTTTTTTAAATCATCTGAACCTTTCTTACAGATCTTAATCAGGAATCGGGCTACAGATCTGGATGCCCGGATGAACGATGGCACGACACCACTCATTCTGGCCACACGGCTTGCCGTAGAGGGGATGGTGGAGGAGCTCATCAACTGCCATGCTGATTCTAATGCTATTGATGACTCTGGTATGCATTTATATATATTTATATATATATATATACACACACCATTATTTAACAAAGCAAGGCAATTTTTTAATGCAATTTCTCTTGTGAGTAAGCGCAAGAACACATAAGCAGCAGTCTCACATCTCAAGAAGCAGTCTTTGTTAAAAAGCATAAAGCAAACTGTGAGAAACCTGCTTTTTCTCTCCTTGCCTCTCTCTACATAGGAAAATCTGCTCTCCATTGGGCTGCTGCTGTCAACAATGTTGAGGCTGCTGTAGTGCTTCTGAAAAATGGAGCCAACAAGGATCTACAGAACAACAAGGTCGGTGATTACTTTATGTAGAGCTGCACAAATCAGTGTAAATGATTTGTAATCTTATTTTTATTCAAAGATTTATACATGTGAACTGGATACACACCCATAATTCACTGATTTTCAGTAATAAAATGAGAAAGTGCTGCAAAAGTAAAATTGTATTGTATGAAATTGTTCCTAAATTGTATGAATAATGTATGCAGAATTATTTTGACTTATGCCATTCATTATCATACATACCTAGTGATTATTCTCATCATTTACTGTGCATTATCCAGTTTTCTAAATTTAGATCTTGCATATCTTTGCAGGAGGAAACGCCTCTCTTCTTGGCTGCACGTGAGGGTAGCTACGAGACAGCAAAGCTTCTCCTCGACCACTTGGCCAACCGTGACATTACGGATCATCTGGATCAGCTGCCACGTGACATTGCCAATGAGCGTATGCACCACGATATTGTGCGTCTACTGGAAGAATATAATCTGGTTCAGACCCCTCCGAATCTGACTCATTCGCCCCCAATCTGCTCGCCCGAGGCTTTCCTGGGCATCAGAACTAGCCCTGGTGGCACCAATAGCGCAAATAATGCAAAGAAACCCCGCAAACCTGGAGGAAAGGAGGGAGGAAAGGAAATGAAGACAAAAAAGAAAAAGAACGGAGACGCAAACATCCTCTCTCCAATTGAGTCAGATGTCTCTTCACCCCCAATGATGACATCACCCTTCCAACAGTCCCCACCTATCACTCATCACTTGCAAGGGTTGGCTGACTCCCAAATGGGTGGGGCTCATCTGGGGATGGCAAAAGCATTTGATTCAGGTCCTCCACGCTTGTCCCATCTCGGAGTAGCTAATAATGGAGGCCCAACAGGGCATTGTGATTGGCTGGCAAGAGCACAGCAGCAGCAACAAGGAGCGTTCTCAGCTATAATGCCAACAATGCACCATGGCGCTAACTTGCCACAAGTGATGGGCTATCCCACAATGCAAAGCAGCCACCTGGGTACACCAGCTCACCTGCTGTCTAGCCACATGCATCCAAACCATCTGCAGCACCAAAACTCAAACTCTGTCCCCAATCATGCCCTTACTCACCACTTCCTGGGTGACATAAGTGGGGCAGAACTTCAGTCCAACTCAATCCAAACCGTGCTGCCACAGGAGACGCAGCGCCTGCCCCAGACCATGTCTACCACACAGTTTCTAACTCCTCCATCTCAGCACAGTTACTCCACCCCCATGGACAACACACCAAATCACCAGCCACAGGTCCCTGATCATCCCTTCCTGACTCCATCCCCTGGTTCTCCAGACCAATGGTCTAGCTGCTCTCCACATTCCAACTTATCTGACTGGTCAGAGGGTATCTCAAGCCCACCCACCAGCATTCACATGAACCATATCCCTGAAGCATTCAAGTAATAAAGACTGCAAAGGAGGACAGCGATAACTGACTCTACTGCCAAAACCTTTTTGACTACTTTATACTTATAATACTTTATTCCATAAACTGCTTAATTTTTATTTATTTATGTGCTTTTGGACTACATATATAAAAGATCTTTTTTATTTATGCATTTTATTTGTATTTTATCAAGAGGCTGCTCAGAAAAAAAAACTGAACTGTTACTGAGCAAATATAAAGTTTCATGTTCATGTTAAATGCTTTGACTTTTTTTTTAATAGCTATTGTTTGAAATTCAGTATTAAGTAAACGTACGTAATCCTTAAACCAAGCTTTTGATGTCTAACATTTGTAGAAATCCCTCTCACACACACAAAACTCACTCAAGGACTGGATTGTGATATATTGGAATTAATGTTACACAAAGCTGAAAAATGTCTGAATGGCAAAGTTCTCTATTGGAAAAGTCCTGGAATGGACAGAATGGACATTTTCCTTTTTCAGCTCGCAGTTTGCTGTGCAAAACAGTGTACAGTTTGTCTTACGATGATGTGTAGTCACTACTGTGTTGACCTTTTACGGCACATGGCTTGAGGACGGTGGAGTTATTGTGTATGTAGCAAAGTGATTTATTTATTCGATTTAGTAGATATGTGTCTGCCTTTTACACCCCATCACAAAACTGTCATGTAAAATTGTCAAAGTTTGAATTTTTTATTGTTTTGTACTTTCACACTGGAGCTGAGTATGCAACTTTCAGACTGGTTGTCAGAGGTTAGATACCCTAGAATATGTACTAGATATGTTGAAAGGTGTATGTGTCTGTCTAAGACAAAGAATGTACACAGTTGTGTATGTGTTGCACTGTGATGACATCATCCGTGGTTGTGTAAAGCAGCTAGTGGGTGTCTACGTTTGTTACGTTTTATAAACACTGATCAAATGTTTTACTACTGACAGAATAATGATATATGCATTTGTAGTCTGTAAGAAGAAATAATTTTGTCCAATGATATGTAAAATATTTTTTTGAAACAATAAAACATTTGGCTTTTACAATACTTCGTGTCACCCTATTATTTGCTCAGAGGTCAAAATTGTAGTCTAGATATTTTAGTATTCAATTCATTCAACTTTATTTCTACTGAACTCAAACTTTGAATTATAAATAGAGAAGCAGTCAGACATGAGTATGTCAAACAACTAAAGGTTTGTTTTGCAAATAACATGCAGACAAAAGGCAAAAAGTCAAAGGGTGAGATATATGTAATGTATATGGTCAATAGGTCAGGCAATCAGTAACTAACGCAAACAAATCAAGGCATAAAAAAAAAGTTATTTATTATTCAAATGATCCAATATAAATAGTGTAACAACTCCAATTGAATGATAATTCAAAACTGAAGATGATTGAAAATGTAATGCCTTGCAGTTTATGAATTCACCATAAAAGATCCATAATACTAAGCAATACAGAAAAAAAATATTCTGTAAGACCACCACTAGAGGGAAACAGACGCTATGGAGATCTTTTTATTAAAATAAAAGTAGGAAAGGTTTGTGTTTAGACAGACAGACAGACAGACAGACAAACATAATTAAATCAAATATCAAAACATTTCTGATTGAGGTGCCAGTCTTATTGTTTAAGGGTTACAGGTTTCTACCCCTTTGAGTCATCATCATTTTATCACCCAATCATCACGTGGACGAATCATGCATTCAGATAAGACAAGACAGATACCACTCCTGACACTGAGATTTTTTTTTCTACACAAACCCCATCCATCCACACACACACACACACACACACACTCTCTCTCTCTCTCTCTCTCTCTCTCTCTCTCTCTCTCTCTCTCTCTCTCACTCCCTCTGATGTTGTGCCAGACCAAAAGTGACATTATTAAATAGTACAACGATAGCCTGAGTGTCCCATTAAAGTACAGCATGCTTAAATCTACCATATAAGCAGTTCTACAGGGGTGTCAGGGGTTTTAAAGGAGATTTTCATGCAGTCTGCGCTATCCACTATTAATATCATGTAACATATGGCAATGGTTAATGAGTGTCCTTTTCTCAGGGTACATGTGGAGTACAAATACAGAATCAGGACCACAGACTCAGTGTAAAAATACAGATAAATGCATAATATACTTCATTCAATGAAAGAAAGAAAAATTGCCTTATTATGTTATATGAAGTTATTTCTTCTCTCCACCTGACATGATATTTTTGGTTACATAATTAAAGTTTTAAAAAATAAACATATTTTGGTCCTAATTACTTATAATTAAAACAAAGGGTATCCTTAAGCTTAGTTTACTCACCTTTTTAGGCAACAGGGGAAATTCTGTTTCTAGGCTTGACAACTTTGAGTAAATAAACATTCTGCAGTTTTCACTCACCAGTTCTAGTCATTTTAAGGGAAACAGTGATGTAACAATAACTGAAGTCTTGTGGAGAATTGAATGAAGCTGAAACAGCAAAACTTAAGATAAAGCACACTTTTGAGTGCAAACTTGTGCAGACAGTACAAAGACAAGAGACAAAACAAAAAGTACAAGACAAACAAAACACTACACTATAATACAGTAGTGCACAAAGATGCTTTGGTTGTAAACATAAGACAGTTAGCAGCAGTTTTTATAGCAACAATCTTTGGAAAGGTTTTTGTGTGCTGGGGTATGAATTGAACTACCCCACGACTACCTCTTGTAACATTTTCTTGCACTTGATTAGCATGAAAGAACTTGTAGAGCTTAAAGACTAAGCTGCCGTTTACTTTACTTCACATCCCTCACATCCCTTCACATCTCAATGTGCCTTAAACGTACTATATTTCCTTTCTGTTTTCATTTCTTTGTTTCTCCCATGTCTAGGCAAAAGCTTAGTAATAGTGCTATGGATGTGTTAAAATAAACCTTAATAAAGGGCCTACAAAAGTGTATTGCATTCGTTTTTTTACATAACAGTGACACCCAGTGTTCAAATAAGAAACTACATTTTATGAAGTTATAATAATTATAAAGGAATTCCAGCTAAGTTACAGCTCATGTCATTGGTTAGTCTGTTATTACAGAAATTAATAATCAACAAAGAATCTTACACCATAAGACAAACACAGTGAGTTTAAAACAAGCTGTATGTACAGCTATAGAAGGCTTTATAACCTCACTGTCCAAAGGCTGGAGAAAGACTTCTCAAAGATCTGTAGAGAATCCAGGTTATTTATGGAGTATGAGTAATTGTAATATATGAAATAGTAATATAAAATGCCAATACAATTTAAATAAAATTCAAATTAAATAATATAATATTAATTATAATATGTGAGAGAATATGTGAGAGAGAATATATAAGCCAAATCGTAGCTTATAGCTATTCACAAACAGACCGGCCCATCCTCCATTTATATAGCACCCTTTCTTTCATCATATTTATGGGTTTGTTTTGGCTTGCTTGCTGCTTGTATTTTTTATTTAATAAATAATATAATATAATATAAAATAACTGGCTTTAGTAAGATATTTTCATTGACTAACTTCCTCCTGAATCCAATGAACTAGAGTGAAAGTTTTATTTTTTTAAGTAAGACAACAAAGTGATACTTTAAATTGCTCTAGAAAACTTTGAAAACATCAATTATATAAGTCCGGAATTTTTTAGACTTATTCTTAAAATAACAATAACAATTATATAATAACATATAATATTATGTAATATAATATATAATATAATAATAATATATTAATAAATATATTATATATCATTTTTATTAATATTATATATATATATATATATATATATATATATATATATATATATATATATATATATATATATATATATATATATATATATATATAATTGTTAACTTATAATAACAATTACCATATTTGCTGTTCCACTTTCTCTGTGTCTTGTATGGAGCCTGACAAAAATTAACGTCGCATTTGCATTTCTGTCTGTACAGAACATGAAGTGATGTCAAATGTCACTTTATTGGAAAAATTTATTTATTTATTGGAATCACTTTACTGGATGTCAAATGTCACTTTATTGGAAACATTGACACACTCTGTCAATGTGTGTACACTCTCTCAATATTGGTATTTCAATATGACAGGCTCATATTGGCAGACATTTTATGTTTGTGATAACGAAAACGAAAAAGGTAATACACGATTTACATTTTTATTTCCATTATGTCACAATTTATGTGTCAACAAGCAGAAATCACAATTGCACATAAAATGTCAGCTACAATTACAATTACAAATATACAATTACAAATACAATTTTAAATTAGTTTTAAAAATAGCTTGGAAAAAAACCCTTTCAGATGATTGGAAGTTGATCAAGTTGAGGTTTACATTAGTTAGCCTTCTTATGTGAAAATGAATGCACATTCAGGATCTCGAATAGGTTCAAGGTTCAAGATTCAAGGTCCTTTATTGTCAATTCCACTGAATGTGCAGACATACAAAGGAATCAAATTATCGTTTCTCTTTCTCTTATGAAGTGTTTACATTAGCAATGCAATATAGACAGTTTGTATAATAATATTAGCAGTTAGTGCAATATAGAAACAGATTGTATGGATGTAACAGCAGTGTACTTATAATAAATAAACATATATAAACCGAGTAAATATATTTGTAAATCTGAATGAGTAAATGTAAATGTAAACATTCTGAGTATGCGGGCATCTGTAAGGTGCAAGACAGATAGCATCAATATGACAGAAGTGCAAAAAGACTGTATAATGTATAAAGTGCAACAGTGTCAGATATATACCATGAAGAAGTGTGGCGTGAGCTTCTAAAGTTTAGGAATAGGTGGGAGAGGTTGGAGTTAATGGGCAGAGTTCAACATCCTCAAGGCCTGATGGATAAAGCTGTTTGAAAGTCTTGTGGAGCGAGCCTGGTGGTTCCGGTACCTTCTGCCTAAAGGCAGGAGGCTAAAGTAGAGGTTTGAGGCTTGTGAGATGGGTGTGGAAGTGGTGCCCTGGAAATGGTGCCCTGTTAGATGGAGCACATGATGGGAGGTGGGACTCTTGACTTCCTCAGTTTGCAGCAGATGTAGAGGCATGACTGAGCTTTCTTGGCCAGCAATGTGGTGTTTGTCATCCAGGAGCTGTCTTCAGAGATATGCACCCCTAGGAACTTGGTGCTGCTCACCCTCTCCACTGCTGCACTGTTAATGGTTAGTGGGGGTGCTGTGGAGGTCCTCTTCTGGAGTCGATGACAATATTTTTGCCATGGTGCGGAAGAGATTGATGTCCTTACACCACTGGACCAGTCGGCTAATCTCAGTTCTGTAGTTGGCCTCGTTGTTGTTGGTGATGAAACCCACTATAGTCTTCTCATCTGCAAACGTGACGATGTGGTTGGTACTGTAACTGGGTACACAATCATGGGTCAACAGGGTGAAGAGAAGCGGGCTGAGCACGCCCCCTTGTGGCGCCCCTGTGCTTAGCGTGACGATCTTAGATGTTTTTCCGCCGACCCAAATATTCTGTGGTCTTGCTGATAAGAAGTCCAGAACCCAATTACAGAGAAGGGAGTTAATTCCCAGGCGTTTCAGTTTGTTAATTAGCTAGGGGTCTTTGGAGTCCAGGTGTGTAAGAGCTGGATGGAGCGCAGCTGAGATGACATCCTCAATGTACCTGTTGGTACTGTATACAAACTGACGGGTTGTGGGCGGGAGGAAGAATAGATTTTATGTGCTGCATGACCAGTCACTCGAAGCACTTCATAATGATGGGGGTCAGTGTGACGGGCCGGTAGTCTTTGTGTCAGGATTGTGTCAGGAATCCTTTCTTTGGGACTGGAATTCTTGTGGTGGCCTTGAAACATACAGCCTGCTATTGTGGGAAAGGTGTGATCTTCTGTGCCTGTGTGCTGTTTTGGGTCTTAAACCGGCTGAAGAATTCGTTGAGGCTGAAAAGTAGAGATATGTCACTGTCACAGGTCTGTTGTAGGGTTTAGAATTTGTTAGAGTTTAGATGCCTTGCCAGAAACTCTGTGTTTCTCTGGTGTTGCTGAAATGTCCAAATATTTTATTGCTGTATTGTTGTTTTGCTTCCCTGATTCCATGGGACAAGTTGGCTCTTGCTGCTGTTAGGCATGCAGTATCACCGGCTCTTAAGTTTGCATCCCTAGCCTTCAGGAGCCTGTGCATTTCTCCTGTAGCCATGCTTTCTGGTTTGCCCCAATAATGATGGTATAACTGTGTGTGACATCATCAGTGCATTTTGAGATCTAAGCAGTAACAGCCTCAGTATATTCCTCTATGTCTGTGTGGTCGTAAGTTGCTGTGTCCTTGAAGATGTCCCAGTCTGTTGTGTCAAAGCAGTCATTAAGTGAGGACTGCGCCCCCTCTGGCCACACACATACTTATTTCCTGGTTGGTCTGGTGACTCTCACCTTCGGTCCATTACGCAGGTCTGAGCATAACGGTGGTGTGGTCAGAGAGTCCCATGTAGGGGAGGGGAGATGCTTTGTATGCTCCTTTGCTGTTTGTTTATGCAATGTCCAATGTATTATTGCCCCTTTTGGGAAAATCTATGTGCTGATAAAGTTTTTGTAGAAAAAACTTTAAATCTGTGTGATCAAAGTCCTAGCAGTGATGAGAAATCCTTCCGGGTGTTTTGCTTGCTGATAGCCTGGTAAATATTATACGTTTTTGTAAATTTACAGGATCACTTTCTTGAATACAGTTTTCTTGTGTAAATATTTTTTAGGAAACGTTTATGCATGAATCTGTTTGTATCTAAGTTGATAAATGAGGACCATTGTTTGTACCTTATAACTAGCTGAGGATCATGTCTCACAGCTAGAGCAGTTCCAGGGAACATAACAAAAGCCATTCTTTTTTCAGTGGAATCTTAATGAGTCTATAAATTTGTTTATGGATCCACAGCATTTTTATTCACCTCTCTCTTTCAGGGATATATAAATATAAAGATACTTTTTTAGTTCTTTAAAAATACATAGTCAGGCTGTGGTAATTATATGTATAAATACAGTAAGAGAGGAAACTGCTTCACTTTCTCTTCAGTCTATAGCAGAAATGTTGATTATAACCAATTATCTATTGATTGTAACCTAATTATTAGTCTAGTGATATAAAATACATTTAAAGTCAATGCAGTCATGTTTTAAAAATGTACTAAAGAGAGAATGGAGAAAATAATACACTGCACTAATACACTCTATATAGTAGTAGATTGATTAAATTAACAACACGTGTACTGAAATGGGGTTTAATAGCTTTTATTTTAAATTCTGGTTAACATGATTCCTTTACTAAGTAATTAAAGGAATATTTGAGTTTATATTTAACCAAATTTCCACCCATCACATCTGGGATGATTGTGCGATAACATTGTATATTATTATACAATTAATAATAATTAATTATTATTATAATGAATAAATAATTATTTAACCTGATTGGTCAGAAAATGTTGATTAATTTTCTGTATAGCAAAAAATCTCAGGTATCTGATCATTTCCTACAAAAGAGTATGCAGGTTTTGAGGATTTTTGCACTTTCTGGTTTCATTGTTGCACAGCAGGTTTTTTTTTTTTTACTTCTCACATGCTTGATGACCCCGTGGGCTATCCATAGAAACAAACCCAGAGCATGTGCAATCTGTGGGTAATTAAGCTCTGTAAGGTGTGTGACCCGGTTGGCTATCCATACTAAAGAAACCTGCTCAATCCAATGGCGAGCCGCTTTCTAAAGCCACAGCACCGCTCAATTCATCCATAGCGACTATGGTGGACGAGCTGCTCGACCATATGCATCTTCACCGACGTTTTAGCTGTAATACTCATAAAAAATGTAATTTAGTTTGATCTTATTTGTGACAGATTGTCATGTAACATAGGCCGCATTGCTGGATTGGAGTCTGTTGCTAGGCGGACAGGAATAAAGCCTATTTATTATTATACACTTATTACATTGTAACTGGGAGGAGTGTTAAAGCCTCACATTGCTGTTTATTCAAATACTGAACTGTGGATTTTTTTTTACATCTGGAGGTAATTTAAATTGCCTGGTTTTATTATCTGGATTTCTATCACTTCAGTGTTTATTCATTCATTTATTTGTTTATTTATCCATTTATTTATTGTTATAGAATATCACTGTATGGCTAATTGTCAGTGTATACATAACCAAAATTAATGCTATACTATAATATACTATACCATTCTATACTATTCTATACTATAGTATTGTCATAATTTAGCTAGCAATAAGCCAATTAAATCAACAGAACGTCATAATCATATATGAATAGAGTATATTTATAAACAAATACAGACATTTCTATATGTGGCAAACAAAACATAGAAAGTAAAATGTAGAAAATATTTTAATATCTGGTATTAGCCAGTTTAGCTAGCAGTGTGTGTGTGTGTGTACACGTTATTAGCCAGCATATAGTTAAAAACGTATTAAAACGTATTTTATGTTGTGTGTGTGTGTGTGTGTGTGAAACTATAAAATAGAAGAATGCATTTGTTAGTTTAGATTTGATTTAAATAAAATACATAATATAATATAATATATAATATTATATAATATAATTTAAAATACATTGATACACCTATGTAAGGTGCTTTTTTCCATTATTATTATTATTATTATTATTATTATTATTATTTGTTTGTTTGTTTGTTTATTTTTATTCATTTTCCCCCTCAATGCTATTTGTTGTTCACTAGCAAAACAACCAGCTTTGTG
The DNA here is from genome assembly GCF_030014155.1 of Tachysurus vachellii. NCBI lineage: Eukaryota > Metazoa > Chordata > Actinopteri > Siluriformes > Bagridae > Tachysurus > Tachysurus vachellii. The sequence goes on along the minus strand of NC_083476.1, from coordinate 7,668,574 downwards.
GTAAAACACCACTGTAGGTTGTTTAATGCTAATTGTAGGTCTTACGCTTTAATTGCATGTTAGCTACATAGCATGAGACCCAAAACATATTTCTCTCATTCACAGCATTTGTGGTTAGCAAAAAAGAAAGGAATTGTGTAATTATGTGTAATAAAATATATAATAAAATGACAGAAGAATATAGGCTTTTATAGACTTCACATACCGAGGGACATGTTTGCAAATCTGACAAAAAGAGAAGGTAAATAAAGCAGTTTTTGATGACAACAAACTACACTATGAGTAGGAATCAATAGTGATATTTGAGCTCAAATATATAGGGAATACATTGTATAGAATTATTTAAACATTTTCCCTCTAAACAATCATTTTTATACAAAACACTGGTGCACTTAATATCAGTAATATCTAAGACTTTGAGACACTTGAAATGATATTGACATAGTTGTCCATTTCAGGCAGGATTTATTTAACCTTTATTTATATATTTATTAATTTAACCTTTATTTATTTAACTTCAGAGGGCTGCACATTTGGACATAGCTTTTTAATTCAGACAATTTGGTATTTCAGTGCACAATTCTGTATTGAATGTGGAGCTAAATCTGGTTCTTCATCTTGTTTAAAACTCTAGTCGTATGCAGCGAGGTTTCCACTGAACAGAATCACTGATTCTGTCTTTCTTCACAAGATAATTATAGACATTATCGATAAATCTTTTAATTATCACAACTTTGACAATTATTCTGGAGGGTGCTACGCATATCACATGTACGGTATTAGCCATTATATTACATACATACCTCTAATTTTAAACATAAAACAGGCCGAAACTTGTTCATTGACGACTAAAGCAAGTTTGTTCGAACTGAAATGTGTGTGCTGACTCTGTTCTGTTTTGTGAAGAATGGATGCAGATGGAGGGGATGGAGGCCTTGAGATTAAAATTGTTTCACCGGAACTTTACGACTCGGCCCGGGCAAAAATCGACGCCAACGTACGCTGGCTCTTTGCCAAAGCTTATGGTGAAGGTAAACAGTTTTTTTGTACTCTCTTTCCTTTTTCTCAGTGGCTGTTTGTCTGTGCATGTGTATGTATGTGTGTGTGTGTGTGCGTGTGTGTAGAGCACACAAGCATGAAAGGATAAAGCAGAAAAGGCATAGGGCTAGTTCCCAGATTGTAAGTCAGCAGTGGTCAGTTGTGTGAGGATTCTACTTGGCCTTAGTCCTGACTGAGTGCCAGTCTTTGTTGTGTATGTGTGTATCATTTATGCTAAACCAATCTACAGTAATAAAATGACCAAATATGCACAAATAAATAAATCACTAATAATTTTGCTGTTTATATGCTCACTATCTAGTTATCTACACCTTTGGGATTAATCGTAACAGCAGGCCTCCTCACCCAACATCAGTGTCTGACCTCACTAATGCTCTTGTGGCTGAATGAACACAAATCCCACAGACACTCTCCAAAATCTAGTGGAATCCTGATGATCTAACATTTATTCCACATCATCCACCTGAAAACTATGAGTTTCTTTTCGTGACTTATTCTCTGTCTATGATACTGCTTTGTTTGGGTGTTAGGATGTTGTGTGTATGTATGTGTGTGTGTGTGTGTGTGTGTGTATACACTGCCCACTGACCCATTTTTGACCAACATTATTTATTAAAGAGTTGGTGCACTCAGTGTTACTCATATTCAGGCATAGAGAGACTTTCATGTGGAACAATGCACAATATTTGATAAATAAATATAATTGTTACTATTTTTAGATATTACTTTAGATTTATTTTTAACCTAACGATTGATATGTGGTGCAGCTCTAGAACATAGATAGGGTGTGATATAGGTATAGATTGTATGTCAGAATCCCAAAACATACACACACGCGCGCACACACCCACATACACACTCACAGTAATTTCCACACACACATACGCGCGCACACACAAAAACACACACATATACACACACACGCACACATACACACACATACACACACATGCACACACACACATACGCGCACACACACACATACACGCACACATACACACGCACACATATACACGCACACACACGCATACACACACATACGCATACACACGCACACACACACACACACACACATACATACACACACACACACATACGCACACACATACACCCACACACACATACACGCACACACATACGTGCACACACACACACATACACACTCCCCTCCCCCACATTCATTTTTGGTTAACAGACAGGCATCCTCTGATTAATTCTCCTTACAGTCTAATCAGATTGGTTGACCTTTGACTCTTGAATTTGCTGAAATTTCTCTCTCACTGTCCTTATCATTTGGACACACAGAATCACATTGGTGCTGTTTACAAAGAATTGGGCGATCCACTTCAAATCGAGTTCCATGCCATGCCATGTCTTTTGTGTTAGATGTGGTACTTCTTCCTTTGAGGGAAACTTGTGGCATTCTTAGATAGAGAAACCAAGAGGACATTTTACAGGAATAGTGTTTTGTAGTTGAAGTAAGTCAAGAATGTGAAGACTTTTTGGGACATAAATCTACAAATGATTGTCACATTGCACATGAGGTGCTCTGACTAACACCATCACTACAGTAGAATGAGAAAATGGAGAAAAAGATAAAATGATTTTATTTTACTTTTAAATCCCCCCTTTTTTATGCCATTCCTATTTGACTTATACAGACAGTCTTAAGTAGCATGTCACTGCATATTGTACTGGGTACAATTGTGTATGTGACAAATAAAATTTGAATTTTGAATTTGAATGAGAAATGTATTCACTGAAACATAAGACATGAACACGAGTAGCCTTATTACACACATTGAGTCTCACCTGCATTAAATTTTTTAGATCACGGAAACTCAGGGATGTTAAACTAGAATTTAGGCCGCAGAACTGGCTCAGCTTGGAGAAATCTTAAAAGTCACACTAACACCATTTTGCTGTCCTTTACAATCTGTCACAGCTCTACAATGTTTCTGTGAACACTTTTGAACAAATAGGAAAACCGCTGCTAGTAGACTGCTTTCACAACATATGCTTTGTTCACAAAGATGTGTGTTCGTCTTTTATTTATAGTCCTATAGTCTGCCCTTGTAATATCAATGGCTTGTTACCTTATAGTGTTAATCTGTACTTTGCTTCCTACTAGATAGACCCTCACTTTTGTGGATATTCCTGTGATTCCTGTGACCCTGCCATTAACTTCTGAGTATTATTCCTGGATTGTCTTACACTAAAACCCACGCTGACTTTATGCCTCATTTCTTCTCGCATATTACAGATGGCTTGGTTATTTTTTTATTTTATTATAATTTTTTTTCTTTTTATAAAAGACTTTTCTACTCAACCTGGAAAGATAAAGTCCCTCATTAGTCAGTGCTGGAAGAATCATCTAGAAAGTGAAAATAGCATGGCGCTAACGTGAGTCTGTTGTGTACGTAATCTACTTAGGCACTTGATTAGCTGCTCTTTATTATTAGCATGGAGCTTAGTAAAAATACTGTAATACAGCAGACGTGTACCTAAAAAGGGTGTAAGTTGTGATGTCTGGAGTGGACATGATCTTAAACCATTTAGGTGGATTTAAAAGTGCTAATCTTGAAATCACCTGTTTGGGACACTCACTTTGTTTGTTTCTGTTTTGTTGTGGGTGGACGATGTAGTCAACTGCAATAAGAGCAACTGTTGGGAGACCCGGTCCTTATTTTCTAAATGTGAGATATGTATTAGGAACAGTTACCAGGTTTATTAAATAGTTTTTTAGTAAATTTGAGATGGTTTCAGTATTGAGGTTGAAAGGGTTTCTCTGTTACATTTAGAAACATTCCTAAACATCGCCACAACTCTATACTGACATTGCAGGAATATGAGTTGTTGTAGCAGAGCATTGTGGGTAATGCAGTGCTGTTCCGTCTCAGGGGGTTTCTGGCTGGATCAGGGACAGAGGTAATGGATAAACCTGTAAGAATAAAAGTGCCAATTTTGTTCATGGTGGAATTCAATATTTTAGCGAATCAAATCATCAGATATTTCATCCTGTGTAAAAAAATCTCCTCAGAAGCCCATGACACAATGCAGGCAGACACTCAGAGGAACCTGTGTATAATTGGACTCAGTGTCATTCCTATTGTAGAACGTGTATTTAATGAGATGAAAGATTAATTAATGAATTCATTATTCTAATTTTTTTTGGATAGCAGGCTTTTAACACATCACTTTGAGCCCCACTCAAAAGCATCTCTGGTAGTGAAGGCAGGTGAAATTTTGTGCACAGAAAAAAAAACCTACCTCAAGCTTTATTGGATTGCACGCTGTTTATTTGTCCCACGTCTGATAACGCTATATAAGGGACAGAACCTTTGTGCCAAACTGACAATAACAGAAAGAGAAATGATCATGACTGACATCTTGCATTAGTCAGAATCACTTGTTTAACAAACTAAACTGAATAAAGTTTTGTTTGATTGCTTGCATTCACTTCAGAGGTTTGTTGTTTATAAGCCTAGCTAGCTAGTTGTCACTTCCAACTTCTTCATCTAGCAGCATAGCCGTGTTTTGGCACAAAATGGCAGCCACTGTTAATGTGAACATGATCTTTTGATGCTCATTCAAAAAAGCAAACCAATGCACTTTCTTAGTACAGAAAAATAGATTGACTGTGTTTATTATCAGCCTTAGATTATGTGAAGCATCGACCCTACAAGTGCCTGCGAATGAACTTTTACTATAGAAACGATAACATTAGGATGAGTGCATTAATGTAAAGCTTCATGTTACATACTGCATTCTGTTTCTAATGCTTTGTGTATAAGAAATGTTTTTTTGTGTATACAGTGATAAGTGATAAGTTCCAATATTCTGTTTTCTTCTTTCCCTTTTCCCGTATCTATTTATTATCTCTTCTCTTGATATATATTCTACTTTTTCTCCCCTTTTTTGTGTTTCCTTCTCTTCTATCTGTCTTAAACAGATATCAATAGATATCAAAGATATCCTATCTGTCTTGCCCTGTTTTCAGATCATGTCCCGGACGATTTGAGAGACCCGTTCTACGTGGACCAGTATGGTGTTGAGCACATTAAGCCTCCCGTGTTGGAGCTGCTGCTCTCAGCTGAGCTCTACTCCCGTGTGTGTTCCTTCCTCTCGCTGGGCGAGCAGTCGACCACACACCACACACACCACTCGGTCCTGCAGGTGCTTGCCCGTCAGTCCATCCAAGTCCTGGAGCATGATGGCACGCCAGTTACACACCACGACCTCATCTCTGCCCCCATCAGAATGGTGAGGGTGTTTGGGTGCTGACCCCTGACCTTTTGCCAAATGGAGCTGTGCATAATGATTGGTGTGTGGGTGTGTGTGTGTTTTAGTATGGGAGCCACATGATGACCATCTGCTTGTTATATATATGTGTGTGTGTTTTTTGTTTAATCTGCACAATAGACAAAATGTTTTCTTACACTAACACTGGGCCTGTTTTATTTACATTTACATTTATGGCATTTATGACCCTTATCCAGAGTGACATTTTATTTCAATTAATACAACTGAGCAATTGAGGGTTAAGGGCCTTGCTCAGGGGCCCAGTAGTGGCTGCTTGATGGACCTGGGATTCAAACTCATGACCCTCCATTCAGTAATCCAACTATGTGGGCTACCACATATTGATTAATATTTATTAATCAAAGTAACTAAACTGTTGAGAAGCTTGTTTTAAGTGCATGACTCAGTTCACTGAGACAAATTGGACAGCATGTAGGGGTCTACACTATGTCCTATACACATGCGAATGGAAACTTATGAAACCGTAAATAGAAAGAAAACATATTAATTGTATGTTTGATTGGTTGTTGATTTTAGGTTAATCAGGCTGTTTTATGTTTGGTGCCATTAGTTTTATTTATTTATTTATTTATTTAATTTATTTTTTGGGGGGTGGAGGGGGTGGTGGTGGTTGAGATCAAACACACAAGGGCTCACACACCCACAAGCATGAGTGTGCATTAAACTGAGGCTTGTATTAACTAACTGCCCTTGTGCTAAACACATCCACGTTACCGGATGGAGAAACGGAAATTCTGTTACTGATCATAACTCCATCAGCCAGTGCCTTCACAACATGCCCTAAAATGCTTGTAGGATTAGATATAACACTTTCGTGGGAGTAGGAGTTCATTTGTAGCGCTTCATCACTTCAAGTTCGGGTCAACAAAATCTTGCACAGCATTTAGTTTATATTGAGAGTATTTATCACTCTGTTAATGGTTCTCGCGTGTGTGTGTGTGTGTGTGTGTGTGTGTGTATACAGAGCTCCCACATCCCTCTGATTGATGCTCTGATGCTGGCATGCACAATGGAGATGATGAGTGTAGAGCAGGTGGTGTCATGTCTTAAACGCTTCTCTACATTTTCCCCCACCAAAGAGCTTGAGCGGCCATGCCACTTGGAGGAAGCTATGCTCTTCTGGATCAACAAGGTCAGTAATCATATGCTTGTGTGTGTGTGTATGTGTGTGTGGGTGTGGGTGTGGGTGTGTGTGTGTGTGTGTGTGTGTGTAAGACAGCTTGCAGCATTCTAGTTTATTGATTGTTTATTGTGAATACATGTTTTTTTTATCTTTGCTAAGATAACATATAAATATAAATATAAATAAATATAGATATTGGATATATATATATATATATATAATATAGATACAGTATATCAAAAATTCTTTTTAATGCTGGAAGAAACAACATCTCTGAATCTACAGTGCAAAGTGCATGGTCTCTACTAAGTCAGTACTTTCTAACACACCTTTTAGCAGATATCATGGCTTGCGAGCTGTCTTTGTAAACAAAAGAGGATTTTTAAGGAATTTTTACCCACTACTCCATAAAAGGGATTGAAAAAGCTTCAGATTGCATTTCCTGAAGTATTTCCTGGTGGCTTCTGAGATATGTCTTGGATCGTTTTCCTGTTGTTGACATCAGCCAGATTTCAGCTTCAGTTTCTTGACCGACTGTCAGCTTTGGTTCCTAAAGCTGATATTGTCTAGAAACCATTCTGTACAATGTTTTCCATGCCACATTGACTAAACCATAATAGATCCATCACCATGCTTGACACCATGCTTGTTCTTTTTATCAAATACGGATCCTCAAAAATGCCTTTGGTGATCAACCCACAGCACTTGATTTCAAATTACCTCTGGATTATCTATGCCCTGTTTTGGATACTTCAGATGTTAACTTTTGTGATGTGGTATCAGAAAAAACAGATCATGTTTGTACCATCAACACTACAAAGTGGACTGTTGTATCTCCTCTTTTGTGTCAGCTAAACCTTGCTGCAGACCTGTGCTGTCATGTGGGGTTTTTGCTTTGTTCCTCATTTTTTAATGACTGCATCACACTGGGAGAGAATTTAGGATGTTGAAGGCAGGCTTGGGAATGCAGTTAAATTTTACTTCATTTTGAGTTTATTTTGGGAACACATTAATGAACACCAAAACACAGTCCTGCTCTACTGCAGCCCAGCATAGACAGACACACTCTCCTCTTCTCTCCTCTTTACTGCAGTACACACACATACAGTATTTAAAAAGACTAGAAATTACTCATTCCTTTTCCTATCCTCTGCCTTCCATGCCGAAAAACAGCACTCAAACCCGACTGGCACCGCAATGACATTCTTGATGGTGGAAATTGTGCACTGGAATTGCTTTGACATCTTTTTATATTCCTCTCTTGCTTTATAGGCATTAATAAACTGTATTTGCAGATCCTTGGCCATCTGTGTAGATGATCCTATGGGTGTTGTGTGTTTGAGGAGTCAGAATTTATTATAATCTGGAATTGCCATCAGCTGACTACTACTAATTCTTGACCAACCTAGTCCAAATGAGCCAATTAAGAGAATTTAGAGAATTCAGAGAGAATTTACAATTTAAATGGCGTCTATAGTTTTACACATGCCGCAATTGCTTATAATCTAAATGTATATTTTTTAAATAGTAGCTGCAATTGTAGTTACTTCAATAATGTCATTAATGTAGGTCATTTAAAAACGGATATGTCTAAAAATTGATAACTCATGAGCATTCTTTCTTCATATTTTTGCATTCTTTCTTCATATTTACACTTTAACACATTGTAATAGTTTTTATGAAAATATTGATGTGTAAGGGTTAAATAGTCAATTCATCATGAATGTAGAAATGCAGAATTTTGTTCCTGTATGCCAACATCTCCTGGAAAAAACACTTTTAAGGTTCTTCTCTGATTATAATCATGTCATAGAGACTGGGGTAGTGCTGTGAATGGACTGTTTTAGTGCGATCCGCGCTGCACAATGCAACGCGGCTCAACTAAATAATACAAATAATCAATAAACATGAGGTACAGGTGTGCAGAGGCGGGGCAGAAAAGACAAGGGCGGGGCAGACACGTGAACATGAAACAAACAAAAGGCACATGGCCAAAGTCCAGGCAGAGTCCTGACAGAACACACACACACACACACACACACACACACACACACACACACCCCGCGCCAAACCGTCCTGACAGTCCCGACGGGTACAGGAGGGGGGAGCAAGGCACACGGCGAGGCAGGTGGGGGGAGCAAGGCACACGGCGGCGCAGCCAGAGTGGCCGAGCGACGTCCACAGCCGAACAGGAGGGCCGAGCGACGTCCACAGCCGAACAGGAGGGCCGAGCGACGTCCACAGAAGAACAGGAGGGCCGAGCGACGTCCACAGCCGAACAGGAGGGCCGAGCGACGTCCACAGAAGAACAGGAGGGCCGAGCGACGTCCACAGCCGAACAGGAGGGCCGAGACCATGGCACAGATGAAGGTGAAATGCGAACACTGGGAATTACACTACATTCACAACAGAGGCAAAGTCAGTGTTATATTCTTACAAAGCAATCTGATAATTTGGTGTGAGGCATTTTCTTATATTTTCTTCATATTACAAAGGAAAAGCTGTATACAGTATTTAAAATTTTCTCTCTGCAGCTGAACATTTAGAACATCTTCTTTATGCTCCTTGGTGTGATTCAAGAGTTCTAAACTTGGTGTGTGTGTCTATGTGTGTGTGTGTATTTTGCAGGTTATTTCAAGAACTCGTGAGATCTGTGAAAAGGAGTTTAAACTGAAACAACAATTAATGGACTCACCATGTCATCAAAAGGTACAGTTGACCAATCACAGGTCATGCAGCACTGCAGCATTCACCTAAACATAGGCATCCTTCCAGTGGCTACCTCCTGCTTCAGAGTCTGTGCTTCCATGTAAACAAACAATGCATCTACAGTATTGGGGAATTGATCGCATGGTGTGCCATTTAGTAAAGCACATGTAAGGCCTCATCAAACTTAATGTGGTGATGGCATCTGGGAGGGTTGTATAAAGAAAAAACTCCTCTTTGAGCTTGAATACTCTATGGTTTTGTATTTACCTTATTCATCATCATGTAATTTCTTGGTAATTAATACAATTACAAATAGAAGAAAACTGGAAGAAAGCAAGGAAGAGAAAGAACTGCTTATTGTGTTCTATATTTGCAAAGAAAAAATGGTCTCAGGTAGAATACGAGACTATTACATAAATTGTGGGTTGAGGAAGGTGGGTTTAGCATGCTAGTGAAACCTACTGTATGCAATGCATCTAAAACCATAGCAGGTCTCTTTGTGCCTGCTATGACAGCTGCTTCTGAAAGTCAGCCATCTTGGAATAAATCAGCTGTATAGTGTGTTTGTTCTTGAAATTCACCCAGCTGTACAAAATAGTGAGTGTATACCGCACAGTGTGTATGTTTGCTCTTTAATTAAGTCTATTATTCGTGAAAGCCAACCCGAATAATCATCTCTATATAAAGTATGCTGAGGCCCACACACTTGGTTGAGAAATCTAGCCTTGGCCCCACCCATAATGAGCCTGTGGTAGCCTACTGTGAAAAAAGCTGTGCATCATCAGTTAGTGATGTTAAGAAGACCCATATACTCTCATGGGTCTCCTGTTTACCTGTGTCAATTGCCTAGAATGACAAAATAGCATGCCCCTGTATTACCTGCTTCGATGAATATTGAATTTTTCAATTTACCCCACTTTCTGATCAGATTAAATTGGTACATAACAAATCTGATCGTTCAATTCTGTTCTGTTCTGTTCCTGTCAACCTGCTTGATGTTCAGCCTTTGACCTTTGTGATCTCTTTGCTACTCTCCCTATTTGTCTTCTTTACCCTGCCCCTTCTTTTGGATAGTCTCCCTCCAAATGGTACTGGAAGCTCGTGCCTGTAAGTGATATGATGCCTCCTCTATGCTACCTGCATTACACTTGAGGAGTGTGTGTGTGTGTGTGTGCGTGTGTGTGTTGTGGGGCAAGGAAGGGAGGTTGGTGTGTATTCAGATGTATAATTGTGTAGTCATGGACCATGTTGCCATAACAAATCTTTCATTCAACCATATTCATTTATCGATGTCTCTCCTTTTGTCTGGGCTCTCTCATTTTTTTCTGTCTTTGCCCCTTTGACTTATTATTTTCACTCTCTTTCTTTCTATTCCTTTGAATGTACCTGTGTCCTCATCTCTTTTCACGTTCTGTCAGCCTGACTTTATGAATGCGTTGGCCCATTGCATGTTGGAGCCTGTGGAGTTTGCCCGTGTGGTACAGTATTCATCCATTTACTCATCTATTGATACATTTATTTACATAACTCATACCATGCTTTATGTTGGGAATATATATTGCACTGGATTGTAGGGTAGGATAGCCATGTTAGTATTTATATGGTGTTTTTTTATTATTGTTATTTTACACTGAAATTTACATCTTTGGAGAAAAGAAGAGAGAACGAGTAGCAATTACACATGGATCTAAACAGATTAAACACATTATACCCAGTAGACAAGCAGAATAACTTGTATTGCTCACATATGTGGAAAAACATGAAGGCTCACTCACATACTTAAGACGAAAGGGTTAGGCTCAGTTTAGTGCATGCACTATAATTTATAAAGGCTTTTAAATGGAACTGGAAATCTATGGTGTGTACCATAGTAATTCTGGAGGTAATACATATATAGTGTATAACTTTCAATTTGCAATGCAAATGCAAAACATTTGCAAAAACATCAGTGCAAAGCATCGTAATAGTTCCCAGTAGTACCCAACTAAGTAGAACATACTACATGAGAGTAGTTAGATATGTGGAGAATTTGTTGTACTGGAAGAGTGGTGTGTGTATAGGTTTAACTTTATGTATTTAGTTTTAATCATATATGAAGCATTAAGGCACATACAATATACAACATTAAAATTAGAACATATTTTAATACCACAGGGCTGACAGGACATTTTATGTGTTTATAACCTGCTAAAACACTATTGTAGGAATATATGAGCATTATATGTTAAGACATGAAGGTCTACTCTAGTAATAGGGATGTATATTTAATGTTCTGTAAGGTGAGTAAGTATGTCTCTGTGCATGTATTCTGATCTCTGTTTGTCTGTATATTCTTAGGTACGTTACCGTAGAGACCACGTGTCCAGTCGTATTCTCCCTCACCTGCCAGTGGTGGAGGATCTGATGAAAGACTTGAGTGACGGTGCTGCCTTGCTGACCATCATCCATTACTACTGCCATGAATACATGAGAATAGAGGGTACACGCACACAACATGAAATGACTTGACCATAGATTTTGGTGGGGAAGTCCGATGTTAATGATGTCATAACCTGGAACAAACTTAGGCTGTGAGGCTACTATAACTTGTAATAGGCAGTCAAAAAGTCATAGCATAATGGTGGCATAAAATATTTGACCCTGGCCAACCTGTTATTAATTGTTCTGTTTGCTGTTTTTTTTTCCACTAAAAAATGTTCATAGAGCACTGATTCATTGGTCCTCTTTTGCCACTTAAGTACCCTTTGTGGCCACTAGGTGCAATAATAAATCTCTATAAATAAATAAATCTAGAGAGGCGAGCAAATCAATATCGGTTTATAAAAAATAGTTGGCGAGACAAAACAGGTAATTAATTCTTTTCATTTCTTTTGTCCTCAGATATCTGCTTGAAAGAAGTTTTGTCACTCTCTGACAGTGTGTATAATATTCAGCTCCTAAGTGAGTTTTCCAATGAGTATCTGAACCGCTGTTTGTATCTGCGAACTGAAGATTTGCTGTATGCTCCACCAGTGTTAAAGGTAGGAACACACACACATGTTGCTGTAAAATATCCATCAATAAGGGAGGAGTAGAATCCATGACCAAACAGGCAGAGGTCAGGTAGCACAGAGCAAAAAACACAATCCAGAAATCGTGAACAGCAAGAACAGAAACTAGGTTAAAGCACTGGCAGACAATAACAAAGAAAATACAAAAGGCTCAGTACACAAAGGCAAGTGTGTGTAGGGTTTAAATATCTGTGGAAAACAGGAAGTGATTGGGGAAACTCGGAAGTGATCAAATCCTGGCTAAGGGCTCCCTCTGGCGTGTGGGAGAAAGGCTTGCAGTTTGAGTTCTAATAGAATCCCTCCTCTATGAACACCTCCTGGTGTTCTTCTCAGGTGACACCCCCGGGGTCTGGGAGCAGGTCTGACAGGGTGCTTCCTATGTGATTGAGGGATCAAGTTTTTTCTGGTCCATAACACTCCTATTCTACTAGATACTGGACACATCTTCCTTAATTTGAGAGTTCAGAATTTCCCTTACCAGTTAAGCAGGAGACCCCTCAAATTCCAGTAGAGGAGGGGGCACAGAGTTTAGAGGTCTGGGTACTGTGTGGAAACTGAGCTGGCTTGAGTAGTGATTACATAGAAGCAGGGAGAGGTGTGGGAAGTGGTGGGAAGTTTTAAACAGTAGGTGACTGGGTTGATTTGTCTGACTACTCTGAATGTAATTGGGGATGAGTTTTCTGCTTAGTAGCTGAGGGCAGAGATTCTTAATAGAAAACAAGACCTTTTGTTTGCCCTCATCAAGTATTGTGGATGAGGGCATCTCTATCGGTTGGCCTGGAAACGATAGTTGCAGATTGCCCTCTGAGACACATGTAGGCCCCAATACTTCCCTACTGTGCTGAAGCTAATAATTGGCAGCTCTCTAGATCATTGAAACAATGGGGTTGGTAACCCAGCATGCACTGGTATGGTGTGGAGGCCTGTGAAGGAATGTGTTAAAGAACTCCCTCCACCGGTGCTGCTCTTGACTGCTATATGAGTGTAGGTGGCAGCTGATGTCTTGATTCAGGTGTTCCACATGATCATTGGATTAGGAATGGTACCCTGACATGAGGCTAACGTTGCTGCCCAGATATCCACACCTGTGACATAAACTGGGCACCTGGATACTATGTCTTTGTGGAGACCATCGATTAGGAAGAGCTGGTGAAAAGTGGGGAGGACCTTGATGGGCACAAGTCTGCATGCTTTGGAGAACTGGCCGATGATAACAAAATGTTGGCCTTGGAAATTGGGTAGATCTGTAATGAAGTCAACAGCCAAATGAGACCATGGATGTTGGGGTATGGGCAGGGGCTCGAGGATAACTGCTGGCGGCTGTCGTGGTGTTTTGAAATGGACACACACTGTTCGTGATGTGAAAAATCTTTTGGCATCTGTGTAGATTGTGGACCAGCAGAAGGCATTTCAAAAAAGGATGATTGTCTAATGTACTCCAGGTTGCCCAGAGTTTGAGGAGTTATGTACCCATTGCATGGTTTGCTGTCTGAGAGGCTGAGAGATGTACAACGTCTCCTTGGGCTCCTTGAATTACTTCCATGATGTCCCAGTGTTCCATAGTCCCATGACTATGGATGGTGGCAGTATGGGCTCCAAGATGAGAGAGCCATTAAAGGGGTACAGTATGTTGCTGTGATAGTGTGTCGGCTTTACTGTATTTTGTACCGGGTCTGTAAGTAGCTGTAAAGTTGAATCATGTAAATAACAGTGCCCACTGGGCCTGTCGGGCATTGGCCCATCAGTCTCTTGGCAGCCTTGATGTATTTGAGGTTCTTGTGGTCTGTGATTATTTGGAATGGGCAGCGCACTCCTTCTAGAGAATGTCTCCACTCCTCCAGTGATAGCTCTCAATGCGAATGAGATTACATGCAGTCCTTAACTTTAGTTTGTTGAAAGAACAGGACATCCCTGATAGGCTGGATGTCCACCACTATTATTCGCAAGGTGGAGGCGCAGAGTCTTTAATCAGTTGACTGTGGATTGTGCTTTTAACTGGAGTGTTGAAAACTGATCCTGAATCTACCAGGGCTTGGACATGGTACAACCTGGCCTCATATTCAATGCTTTTAACTTACATTTTTTATTATTACCTCTACTTGCATTACTTTTGTCTCCTGTAAACATTGTCTCCTTTTAAACATAATTTTTAAAATGAATCTTATCTACCTAAGATTCCCTACTTTTGCTTAATGTCCATTATACTTACTGCAGATTTACGTTTCTTACCTCACATAGTCTGCTTTTGCCTTTTACATTCACAACTTTAATCCTTCCCACAATTATTTTCAGTCACTCCCATTTAACATATTATCTCTCATGTTCACATATTATCTCTCATGTTCAGCTTTCATTCTCTAATTTTCTAATTTTCTAATTTCATTCTCTAATTTTACCACACATTTGCAAATATTACCTCACATTCATTCATTTTACTTGTTTCATTCATTTTACTTGTTTCTTTACATGTTTCTTATCTAACACCTCACTTTTTCCTCACATATTCTACTTATCTACATGAGGTAAGAACATTCTGACTATACTGTATAAGACGAAGCTTATATGTATATATGCATGAAGCGTATAATAGTCTAATTTACAGAATATGTACCTAGTCGTAATTTTAACAATAGCAGTGGTCATGGTTTTACCAGATACATAAATACAAGGCTTTTAATTTTATTCTCTGCAGCACAATGTGATGGTTTACATAGCAGAGCTGTTTTGGTGGTTCGAGGTGATGAGACCAGACTTTGTGAAACCCAAAGATCTACAAGACATCAAAGAAGGTCAGAAATACAGCTTTAATGGATTCCTGTACAAAATGCATTTTGTCTTCATTGTTTTGTTTTTTGTGATGCAAAATATATATGTATTCCATATAAAATGTAAAAAAAAAACATATTACATAATATAATCAAGAACATGATTTTACTGTGAATTAAAATTCATAGGATTCCTTCAGATAAATTCTTTTACTCATTACTTTTTTTTTTTTTCAGAATGACCTTTGTTTTTGTATGAATTTGTTATCTTTGTTCACAAAACCTGTACATGTTCACAATACTGTTTGTGACTTGCATTTGTTTTCTGTTCAAAACTTTGAGATTATCATTGCAGCAATTTGATTGCATGCATCTTTTTGGGTGGGTATAAAGAAACCAAAGAAACTTAATACTCTGGATTTTTTGCTAGTAAAACAATTCTACAAAGCTCAGTTAGTTTCAGGTCTGTAACCTGTTTGGCTGGTCGCTTGACATCTGATTATTCTACGTTGCAGTGAGAGCCTTGGCACAGCCAAAAAGCTTCCGCCCCCACATGACTGTTTCAAACTTTGCAAAGCGTAGCTTCTTAAGCTCCTCCCCCTCAGTGGACTCCTTGGCAACAGGCGCAGTTAATGACACCTGTACCAGGTATTATCGCCCTCTGGAGGAATCTGCATCTGTGTAAGTGTGTAGAATATCATCAAAAAGTTAATTTATTTCACTAATTCCATTCAAAAACTGAAACTTGTATATTATATTCATTCATTACACACAGACCGATATATTTCAAATGTTTATTTCTTTTAATTTTGATGATTATAGCAAGGAAACTGACTACTAAGGAAAATCCCAATTTCAGTATCTCAGAAAATTGGAATATTACTTAAGACCAATACAAAGAAAGGATTTTTAGAAATCTGGGCCAACTGAAAAGTATGAACATGAAAAGTATGAGCATGTACAGCACTCAATAAATTTTTTTTACATTTAAAAATAGAAATTCACAAAAAGATTTACAATTTTGTATTTGTTTAAATGCCCTATCTATTCTTTTGAAGCTCTTGTTTAGATGACAAAACGGATAGATTTGATCTAACATGGATCATTAAGCTTTACACAAATTTGGGAATCATGTATCAGCTCGATTGAAGTGTCATTAAAGCATAAAGCAGATATATCCAATACTAAGAAACTCTGAATTTCAATGTTCTACTTTTCACTCATTATTGCTGATATCATTTATAATGAAAACTTTTTTGTTAAATGAAAAAGAATGCCAAACAGAAGCAATTTCTGACACTATTGTATGTCTGTATGTTAGTTTTGTGTTCTGTACTCTGTTCTTTGTTGTCTATATATGTCAATCGATTATTGATTTGATAATTGTTAGTCAATTACGTAAACTCAAGGATACAGGAATTAGTGTTGATGAGGGTGCTGAAAAAGTGAAGTTAGTTCAGTCTATTGATTGAGAGTAAAACATTCTAATCACTTATTTTATAGTTATATTGTCTTCTGCATGGTCAATTATCAAATTGTCTAGTTTTAGGATGATTTTTGTTGTAATTGAATAGATCCAAGTTACTGCTAGTACATATTGATGGTGTGCATGTTTTTTTTTACATTTAACGAATCCTGAACCTTCAGGATGGGTTTCATACTTTCTGGTTTCTCATTAACCTCAAGACAAGTAAAGGATATTGTGCTAGAGTCTACATTCATCTTGGTATACTAGTTGTCTTTTTTCTCTGGTTTCAACCTAAAACTATTTTTATTTTCATCTCAATTAATATACTGTACATCTAGATCACAATTTCTTTAATTCCACTTCAGATTTAAACCTTTTCAAGGGCTTGCATGCTGCTTACAATTCAAGCACCCCAGGTTAAATTATTTTCTGCATCCCTGGGTAATCTCCAAGTTTCAAAAAAAGCTAGTAATTTTTTTCTGAAGCATTTACTTTGTGGTAGATATAAAGACAGACAAAAAAGTACATTAAAGTAATGCAAGTACCAGCAGTATTTTTACTGTTTTAAAGTTTTATATGTTTTGTTTCTTGTATACATTGTATGCACTGTATATATGTTATAGTTTGTGTGTGAAAATTCTTGCAGTAACAAAGCAAGCGCCACATACTCGCTCCTTTCACTGAAACAGAGACAGCAGACTCCGGTCCAGGGGGAGGACCCAACAGGTATTATTTTCTTATTTAAACAAAATAAATCTTTAGCATATCTGCAGCAAGGAACATGTAGGGACCCTGTTATATAAGCGTGTTTTTCTACTTATACCACAACAGCTTGCCAAAGATTACAATTTTGTTGAAAAATTACATTAAAAGAAATTATAGCAACAGCAAAGAGTCAGCTTGTATTTTTATCCTTTCACTATCAATTAGCAATTAATAACTAAGCTATTATAACATACTTACATCACAGCACAATTGAATTCTTAAGTTGGATTGGTCAAAAATTATGCATGAATATTGAATAAATCATGACTTGGACAGTTGTTCAGGCTGTAATGTGTATGTATACATATATGCATAGAGTTCAGGAACAGGTCTAGTTCACTCTCACGCATGGATGGACACAATCCTGGATCCCGGCTGGCCTGGATGGAGAGAAGACACAGGTAAGATGTCAAAGCTCTCTTACTGACATAACATTTGAACTCAGTTTGCGGACATATGTTCCAACTAATTTCTCTCCCTCTCATTCTTTCTGTAGACCAATCTCTCAGCTGGAAATGGAGTGGGAGCGGGTGTGTGGTGACAACATCAGCTTAGCACGCTCCATCAGCAAGGACAGTTTAGCTTCCAATGTCATCTCTGTGACTCCTCGTCACCATGTCAACGGTCAGCCTACCCCAGACGCAGCATACAGTAATGACAGTGATGAAAAGGAGGAGGAGCTCATGGCCATTATAGGACTCGGTGGGGTGGGGGGGTTCAGAGAGCCCCAGTCAGAGAGCTTCTTCCATGAGCCATTGCAGCCGGCTGTTTTACGACCTAATAAGGAAAAAATTTCAGTGGTCAGTAAACGAGAAGAAAGTGGCGAGGGGCAAAGACGAAGAGGGGGGCACTCACCTATTGACCACACAATAATAAACCAAAGTTTCATGACCATTGATACTGTGGAACCAGAAGATATAAATTCTATGCCATCTGGTGGTTTCTTCCTACATGGAAACTGTGAGCTTCCGAGACATGGAAAACATGAGTGGGTG
The DNA here is from genome assembly GCF_030014155.1 of Tachysurus vachellii. Taxonomy (NCBI): domain Eukaryota; kingdom Metazoa; phylum Chordata; class Actinopteri; order Siluriformes; family Bagridae; genus Tachysurus; species Tachysurus vachellii. The sequence continues at coordinate 7,650,317 of NC_083476.1, read as the reverse complement.
AGTGAAGCCTCAGAGTCAGATATTGAGGATGAAGAAGAGGAAGATGATATAGAAGAAAAGGAACTTGAAAGCACTCTAAAGTGCCCAGGTCACCGACAAGAAGACGAATCAGCAAAGTTGTGCAAGGATGTGCAAGTGTGTGAGCACAGAGACAAAGATGGCACCAGTGGATGTTGTAGCCCATATCCAAGCTCATTTTCACAGGCTAGCAGCACCTCTAGCCATATGACCAGCTTTGCAGAGCGAAGATTGCATCGCAGTGGTGTGCATGACAGTTGCAGCAGTGCAAGCAGCTCACATGCTACCACTCCAGATGGCTCTGAGTGTGGCACCTTGAGTCCTGATGTAAAAGGAGGCATGGCCTCAGACCTTGTCCACCTGCGACTGCAGCTAGAGGATAAGCGGCGTACCATCGAGGCTCATAAAAAGAAGATGGAGGTGCTGGCGGCACGGCAGAGACTTCAGCTGGGCAAAGCAGCTTTCCTTAATGTGGTTAAGAAGGGACGCAGCGATACGCTGCCACATCCAGGCAAACAGGAATTAGCTGCAATGAAAGAGAAAGGACTGACAAAGGATGATACGTGCATGCAAGTTTTGAAGGCCAAGAGCAAGGAAATTGAGCAAAACCTGGATAAAGAGTCAAGAAAACTTTGGGAGGATTCAGCGTCACCTGCTAGCATAGAGGGGGTTAATTACAAAGCTGAAGGGGTGGATGAGGAGGATGTGTGTGAAGACTTAGATCTGAGCGATTGCAGCCACTCAATTGAGCTTTTGAACGACGCAATCAGTGTAATCCAGCAACAGATGATGCAACTGTCTGTCCAGCAGGAGCTGCTCATGAAACAAACCCTGAAGTCTCCAACTCAGGAGCTGCTCATGAAACAAACCCTGAAGTCTCCACAAGAATATGTGATGAAACCTCAATTTTCTGAGGCTAAGCCTCAACCCACGGCACAGTTCTTAGAGATGTCTTCTGCCACACGACGACCTCCCAAATTAAGCTCGTCACGAAGCATTCGAACCAAACCTTCAGAGCTTAAATTTAGCAAGGAGAATAACACTCGTGCAAGTTCAAAAGTCAGTGCCCGAACACCTACTAGCGATTCCAGGACACCTCAGGACTGCAGGACGCCCCGAGCAGAGAACGACGAAGAGGATGTGGCCAAAGCAACTGGACGCACCACTGTCAGAAGTGTGGCACGAAATACCACATTCCGTCTCCCTGACTCTGGAAACCAAAAGTCTGGAGGTCTAGAGTTGCCCAAACTAGAATCACCAGAAGTGGAAGCGCAAAGTGGCTCAGTGAAAGAAACCATTGAGGATCAGTGTGAGGAGAAGAAAGCCCAGTTGATCGAAGTAGCCCTGTCTGAACTGACTGATGCAACTGACTCTGGCGAACAAAAATCAGGACTGGGATTTTTCTTCAAGGTAACAATAATGGGGTTTTCTCTTGGTTTTTTATTTATTTATTTATTTATTTATTTATTTATTTATTTTTAATGAAATTAAAAAGCTGATTTTATATTTCACTGTGGTAGGAAAAGTCAAAATGTAGAAATCAGGTGTAACAACATCAGGTTGATGTAAATGATTTTTTATAACACTGAGTGTGAATGTGTTGTCTATGAGTCTCTTCTGAACACATGATTTCACCCAATACAGCTGAGAGCAAATGTTTCCATACTTTTCGATCTCTGGGTGAAAAAATATTTATTTATATTTATACATAAATATAAGAAATGCTTTTCTTATATTTATGTATAAATATAAATAAATATTTTTTGGATGGATTGATTTGTAACATAGCTATGATTAAGCACGTACCCAATGAAACTTCATATATATCTTCATATAGGTGCAGAACCAAGTTGCTAATTATGTTGCTTAGGAAAATAACCAGCAAAAAACGTTTAGAAACTATTGAGGGTTTTTTTATTGGACAGTGTCAAATACCCAAAATAGCTAACTGAAGGCAGATATTGGATTGTAAGTGAACAAATATTTTACCTTGCTACAACCAAGGTGTTTCTTAATGTAAAAACACAAAATGTGCAAATAATTAAATAAAAAAAGTGCACTGTGTTTATACTCACTTTATAAACTTTGCAGATTTTGGTATTAGCTGGTTTGAATATTTTATAAACTGCTGATCTCCAGGAAGATTTTTCCTTAACCAAGAGAATGACCAAATGACCAAAACTTCTTGACTTGTCTATGCATTATGCTGATGCCACATGATTGGCTGAATAGATAACTGCATGAATCTGATGGTGTTCCTAATAAAATGGACGGTGAGTCTATATTTGTGTGTGTGTGCGTGAAGGACGATCAGAAGGCGGCGGATGAGCTGGCTAAGAAGCGTGCTGCCTTTTTGCTGAAGCAGCAGAAGAAGGCTGAGGAGGCACGTCTTCGCAAGCAGCAGGGGGAGGCAGAGTCTGAGCTTAAACGAGATGAGGCCAGGTACTTGTGCTTGTGTCTTCTGTATGGGAAAGAAATCAAGACAACCGAGACAACATACAAAAATTCTATTTGTATTTCATTATCTGCTAATTGTGAATGCAAAGAGCCACATAACATTGATATAACATAACATCCCAAAAAATTCACTCAAAAATAACATTGTTAAATCATAGCTAAATAATTTCTTGGTAACTTGTGTACTTGACTGTTAATAAAATATTATGGTCTGTCCTGTAGAACCAGGCCAGCCCATCATACAGGTATAAGGTAGAATTTTAATGCTGTTTATATTTATATGTCAGGCGTAAGGCAGAGGAAGAGCGGATGCGTAAGGAGGAGGAAAAGGCACGCAGGGAACTAATCAAGCAGGAATATCTGCGAAGAAAACAACAGGAATTGATGGAAGAACAGGGTGTGACTAAGCCACGGCCCCAACGCAGGCGGTCCCATCCCAAATCACACCATCGTGGCCAATCTGGCACCACCACCCGTATGACAGTTCGGCCTCTACGCTGTATATAATACACAATTTACAAATATTATATTTATATTTTTCATTTTTAGAATCTCTCTCTGTGTCTCTCTTTGTTGGTGTGATTCTAGCTGTACGTTTATGTGCTGCTCCATCTGGCTCCTCTCTTTCTTTAGCGTCTGCTGTTACAGAAGCAGACAGCGTTACCTCCGGCGGGGGCTCACAGAGGTGTGTGTGTGTGTGTGTGTGTGTGTGTGTGTGTGTGTGTGTGTATGTGCAGGATGTTTGTCATCTCTGAGAACTGTGAGGAAGAATAAACGTTCATGTGTAGATTAAAATTGTGTACTATTTTGTGATTGTGATGTAGTAGAAGAACATACTGGAGGTATGTGTGTGTGTGTATCACAGAGGTGGAGGTGAATCTGTGGAGTCGTTTCCTATGTTAAGCCGCAATGCTAGCAGGAACATGGAGAGAGACTGGGACAACGGTTCAACAGCTTCCTCCATCACATCTACAGCAGAATACAGCGGTGAAGTACAACACACACATATATTTATACACACACAGACAAACACACACACGCATAGAGCTAATTAATGCTATAATATAACCTGAACCACAATTATGAAAAAGAGACATTTTGCCTCTAAGTATTTACATAAAAGCTGTGGTTTTCCAGGTTTCCTTGTTGGGACCAGCCACATATTCCCTGTCATATATTCCTGAGGGAACACTTGGTCTCCACCAACATATAAAATCATGTGTACACACACACACATTCTGATTAATATGCTTGCTGCGTGCTTGTTTTAGGCCTGAGGTTATATAAGGAGCCCAGCGCTAAGTCCAATAAGCTGATCATCCAGAATGCCATTGCCCACTGCTGCCTGGCTGGCAAGGTCAACGAAGCCCAGAAGAATGCTGTGCTAGAGGTAATGCATCTAAGTTTAACTGGAGTACACAAACAATGCATAAATATCCCAACTGTTTGTCTAAAGCTAAAAAAAAAAGGCAGAATATGTGGCTCAGCCAAGTGCCACCTTGATCCCCATGATGCCACATCATGGCTGGGAGTAAAAAATAGAAAAATAAACTGTGCTGCCTGGGAAGGAAGGATAAAATACTGCCCTGTGATTTGTATTTGGCTTCAAATATCTCAGAGGCCACTGGTGGGTGTGAATTGGCCAGGACTACATACAGAAAATTGGTATTAACAGTGAAGTAAGAGGATGTTATACTGATAGCCTCCCAATTATCAGACAAGCTACATGCTGAATGGTGGGAAAGGGAAATGACTGATGACTACATGCTAATGATTACAATAAAAAAGGTCTGTAGCATTATACAGCATTGTGAGTTAAAAAAAATTAATTCAAAATGACTTCTATAACAATTTCCTCAATTTCTTAAATTTAAGATATACATCTAACTGAAATGTATACAAAACTAAACATTAACAGTAAGAGTCATAGAGGATAAGGCAAACACAAATTTGGAGCTTTAACTAAAGAATCACAGGAAAACGTCACAATCCATGCCATCAACAGTGCAGAGGATTAGGGATGAGTTTGAAATAAAACAAAAGAAAATACCTTTAAAACGATGTTGCTTGTTGTTCACTATAGGAAATCGAGCGCTGTGAGGCCAATCACCTGATGATCCTGTTCCGTGATGGTGGCTGTCAGTTCCGGTCACTTTATGCGTTCATGCCTGACACTGAGGAGCTGACAAAGCTGTCAGGGACCGGCCCACGCTCCATAACTCACAAAATGATTGACACGCTCTACAAATACAGCTCAGACCGCAAGCAGTTTACCGTCATTCCGGCCAAGACGGTCTCAGCCAGTGTGGACGCCATCACCATTCACAACCACCTGTGGCAGCTCAAAAGACAATGCTCATCCAAGAGGAAATAAGAAAATAAAGTTTTTTTCTCGCATTCCTATTGGCTTCTGAATTAAGCTTCCTTATTGGTCATCTTCTATAAGCTTCAGGGTCAGTGTAGCTCCACTCTTAATGGCCCACCAGCTGCATCACCGTCTATAACATATTGCAGCTCAGGAGGCTCAGTAACTCCAAGAGGAAGTGACACGATCATTTCTTGCGCGCCTATTAACACTGGAATTGTGCTTCCTTATTGACTGTGTCCTATTAGCTACTGCTCCACTCTTCACTGCAATACTGACTGCAGGTGATGCATCGGGTGTGCACGATGGGTGTGTCAGTGCAGGTGAGCATCACCGTGAAGCCAAGATTTCTTAAAACAGAGCTGCGGAACCATGATATCACCGCGCTGCCTTGATTTGCATACAGAAACCTTAACTTCGCCCTCGTTGGTCACATGACCCTCAATATATGAGCACACCTGGCACTGAAGGGATGGGGCATATGTTTGTCAGAGAGTGTTACAGCAGAATATGACGAATGTGTTTTATTTTGTTTAGTGTTTTTTTTTACGGCAGGTATTTCTGCATGTGGCACTTTTCAGTTCGGAAAGAGATGGGTTCATTTCTACTGTAGTGTTATTTCACCTTGAACACACATACACATTCTCTTGACTTATCACACTGAAAAGTGTGTGTCTGTGTGCGTTGGGTTTTGTTACTTCTATGCTGCTGATTTTGACCAGCGCTATGTGCAAAACTGCAAAAGCACATGAAAAAGTGTGTGTGTGGTTGGATGCTGAATTGAAGTCTGTACTGGCCTTTGTGGATTATTTAATCACAGTTTAAAGCTTTTATCATAGGACAGGAATGTATTTGTGTTGGCTGTTTGATTTGTTCACCACTTCACACCGTCCTCCATTCAGTGTTGTCTGTCCTTTTTTCAGTGGCCACTGACAGTATTGATGTACTTCTGCAGTTCTTTACTGAGCAACATGATTGTCATGGAAACACTCTAGTGTGTGTGTGTTTGTGTGTGTGTGTGTGTGTGTGTATGCACTCCTTTGTTAATGTAAATGTATAGACAGTAAGACATTTGCTTTACTTTTTCTTTTATTATTTTTTCACATATTTATTTTAAAGAGGAGCCGGGAAAAATAATAAATTATTCAAGCAAAGGCAGTTTTGTAAAAATCTCTCTCTCTCTTTCTCTTTCTCACACACACACACAAACTCTGGCTTGAACCCCACGCACTTTTCGATAAAATTCTTGTATATTTACTTTTTTGTTGCCAAAATCTTCCAATAAAATAAAATCCCAAAGCAAAATGTTAATGAGAAAATGTTAAAAATCTATTTTTTGCTATTTGTGGATTTCTGCATTTCTAATGCAGGGATTTTAAAATGGGGTGGGTCTTAATAGAGCCAAGTGCAGCTGGAAATCTGAATACAAAAAAGTAGCTACTGAATTGTTTGCAAAACTGCAAAAGCACATGAAAAGGTGTGCGTGGTTGGATGCTGAAGTGAAGTCTGTACTGGCCTTTGTGGATTATTTAATCACAGTTTAAAGCTTTTATCATAAGACAGGAATGTATCATTCTTTATCACACAAGTATTTTCATTCCATACAGTTGAATAGCTGTGTAAACTCATAATGGGTCTAGGTGATGAGGCAGAAATTGGTGTCTTATTGGATTATTCTTACAAGCTTGTGCCTGTAGATGGCACCAGTAGGAGCACCAGTGTTGTTCTTTCAGCTGCTTCCATTATGGTGGGATCAGATGATCTGGTCTGACTATTCGACTTGGCACACTGTTTACGACAGATGCTCTTCATGACACAACCCTCCCATTTTTTTATCCAGACTTGGACCAGCATTGAAAGTGCTCTGGTTTGTGTAGTCTACTAGTGGCTGGGTTGATTCTCTGCCCGGGATTTGAACTTGCCACACTGGGGAGAGCATGGGATCATTTGCCACTTGATTACCAGGGAACAAAATGTGGAGAACATACAATACATACTAATACACATACAATTTTCCCATTCCTAAAACATTCTAAATGTCCCAAAAATATGTATGTGTATTGTAGAAATATTCAGTATCAAAACATTTTATTGTAGGATCTTTTAAGTAATGGGTCTGTGAACATTAGATACTATTAGATGCAGGCAAATTGCACTTTCTGCAAAAATCATACACCATATTTTTGGTTAGAACAATACTTTGCACTTGTTTTCATATGAAATGGTCTCAAATGCCAGTTAACAGAACCTTTATTTTAAAAAAATATACAATAAATGCCTTTCTATTGAATATTTTGAAAGTATATTTGGTTTCCTATGGAATTGTCAGACCTTTTAATCGTCTTCTGAATAAATAAGGCAGAAAGTAGAAAATAAGAACAAGAATAAGAAGACACTTCAGCCTCATCACCTAGTTATCAAGGAGGTCAACCAGATGATGCCATGGACTAATTAACTACATTCACTCTAAAGAAAAGTTGACAAACACTGAGCTGGTGAGTCGACCTAACCTCAACCAGAAGCTATGGTTTGAGACGGGGGTTGATCTCGATCTCAGGTTACAGTTTGTGTGGTGATTTGTACATGATCTGTTTTGATTTCCTCAGGGTTTTTTGGTTTCCTTCCACATCCCCAAAACAATTCAGGTTTGAAGAATGTGTGTGTCCATGAGCGTCATCCCATCCATGGTATTTTCCAGCCTCACTAGTATTCCCAGAAACCACTACAACCCTAAAGCAGTTATTGAAAGTGAGTGAATAATCAAATGTATGTAAAAACCCACTACACAAACTGTTGACAAATAAACAAAGCAGCAACTGAAAAAAAAACAACACTTTTTGGAATCTAATCACACTAAGTAGGGATAATAATGATTTTTGACTGAAAAAATGACTTTTTTTATATAAACACCTTTTGAAGGCGATGTAAATGATTGTTAAACTCCACAGAGGATAGAACCAACAACAGTAAACTAGTCAAACAACAGGAAGGTTTCATTTGGTCCAATCACTGAAGAGCAGCGTAGCACGTGACCCACCTACCTCCGGCCCATGCTGTCGCTGGCGGGTAGTGACGTCACTGGTTCTAAAATGGCGGTACTGAGTCTGCTTTGAATTTTCCCTTTGCTGCTTTGTTTTTTTTTATATAATAAACGAGTTTAAATTATGTTTAGTTTTTACTCTGATCTTGCGGCAAAATAGTGGTATTAATTAGGAAAAAATGGATTCGGTGGTAGGGGAGGACCAGACGCTGCCTTTTGACATCAATGGGAGGTAAGTTAGCTAATTTATAAATGAATTAATTTGGGATGAAGCCAAAACAGACCGCGCAGTTTCATTTGCAAACAGCCATTTCAAGGACATAGGAAGGGAAGCACATTAACAGATAAATGCAAACACCACCAACAACAAATAACCGTGTTGTCATCATCATAATTCCAACATTTCTTTTCTTTTCTTCTCGCAATGACAAGTGATCCGGAGTCGATTCCGAAAAGCGAAATGACTCGTTTGCACAGACGACGTTCAAAATGAAGGTGTTAGGTGACATTCTGCACAGCGAAGTACGTCAGTAATCAGTAGTATTTTTTTAGTTAGTTTGGAAAGCAGATTTCACTGCTAAAAGTATCTTAAAGCTACCAAGTTTTTAAGGCTACCACATTTGACACTGTGTGACACATTTAACCCATTAGTGTTAACTCGTTAGCACTTGTTTTATTCAGATATCTTTACATAACTCTTCTTTATTCATAGTCATAATATGTCTTAACCGTGTTTTATGTAAGCAATACATAATGTTTGCATAATGTAAGGATTATTCTGTGAGATCGACTCCTCGATTCAACACAATCAATTCCCAACAAGCTGAATTCCGATTCAGAGTCGACTCCCAAAGCGAACAACCAGTGTTCACACTTGCAGTTGTACATAACGACGTGGCTGTTTATATAGTTATATACTTATCGTGACTATCAGTATCATTAGGGTTACGTCTATTTTGAATTCTCTGATTTATAAATTCCGTCTGTGTGAGTTTAGAAAGAAATCTCTGAGTTTAAAAGAGTCGAACAGATTCTGATGCTGTTGATTTCTGACTTGGACGATTAATAACGCCCGTCCGTTATCTTAGTCTCATCATATCAATCCATTTCTGTGTTTTAGATGAAAATACACGTCATATCCGTTGTGACTTCCGCTTTCATAGGCTGAGTGACTTTATTGCGCAGTGACAGTTATTTTAGTTCCCGCGCGTGCGATCGCGTCTCGCGCTGTCATAACAAATAATACGCAGTTAGCGAGATAGCATTGCTAGCTAATTAGTGTTAGACGGAGTGGAAAAGCTGTCCATTTGATCATGTAACTGTCCCTTTCTACTTTATTTTTAACAGTAAACCAGTAGGTAGGTAAGTTTAATATTAAATTATAATATTTGGTTCATATATATATATATATATATATATATATATATATATATATATATATATATATATATAATATGCTGCGTTCCAAACTAACCAGGAATGTTCTGATGGGTTGGCATGGTTACCGTGTGCCAATAATACTTCACATTAACAGTATGTGAAATTGCTTTACTTGGTGTTGACATTAGCACGGAAGTATGATTTCATCTGCCTTGGTGTACTGTTTCTTCGCATTAGTTTCAGACTTTAGAGAGTAGAAAAGCAGTGTGTGTGTGTGTGTGTGAGCTCAAGTTTGGACGAAGAAGAGACATCACGTGTGTTTGCGCTTAAACACGGCTTTTTGGTGTAAATGACTGGAAAGCACAGGAGCCTATAGTAAGGTGAGAATGAGCTGAGCCTTCGCTGTCCTTATGGCGCTGATGAATAAGTAAATAGCGGAGTTCTTATAACCGTTATAATTATTGACGCGCACGCGCAGGTGTTTATATTGGTGTCAGAAATTCCGCTTCAATTTACGTTCGATTTTGACTTGAATAATTTCGTGTTTTGTCGACTGTGGATTGTTTTTGTACATTTGGTGCCGTTATGTGATGTGGTAGGAGGTCTTCTATTTCTTTAGAGAAGAGGAAGTAGGGTGTTTAGAGTCGCTTCGAGGAAGCGACTAGAAAGGATTTCTGTCTCTGTTTTTAATGTATATTAAAATCCCGATATCAGAATTCAACTCATATGGATACTCTTTGTACAAAGCTGGCAGGGTCATTTTTTTTTTTTAATTTTTTTGCCATGTTAATAATGCCATTATGTTTCTATGGTACACTTTTTGTATTGTTAGCATTAATCCCTGCAGCTTAAGAGTTCGGATAGTAAGCAAAACGCCACCTCCTCTGTCAGTTCATTCCTCTTTACTATTTTTAATCATAGGCAGTACAACTGGCAAATGTGACAACAATAACCTTTTAAATTGAAGGAGAGTACTTTGTTACTTGCTGACACTTTGTGAACATATTTTACTGGATCGAAAGGACTTTCAATAATAATAATAATAATAATAATAATAATAATAATAATAATAGGCTTGTGATGCATTCAGTTATAACCAAGTTCACATTATTTTACTGCTGAAAATGATCTAGAATGTGTAGGTTACTGCATGCGGCAGAAACCAGAAAAGTGCAGGTTTTAACAAGCAGCTGTTTAGAAACAAGCTCGACCGAATTCTATTCAGCTTTACCTCAGGCAACAGCAGCAAACCATGTCGTTTTCATTTTCTTAAGAATAATGTTCTGAAAACTTTGCAGTCTACTCAAGCATCTGGTAAATCATCAAACTCAAAAGAAGTGATAGACTATGGAAAGTAAAAGGAGGACCTATATCATTTTACCCTTGTTGGGATTGATTTGACTGGTTGCGATATGAAGTGAAAGATGGAGTGATGTTTTGCACTGTCACATGCATTCCAAACATGCATCGACAAAGCTGACTATATATAATCTCAGTTATTATCAGAGGATTCACACACATTTGGTCATACATTGTACCAAATACACACCTTGCACTAAACTGCTTTTTTTTCTTCTCCTTTCTTTATTATTCTTTCCCTGTTATTTTGATAACCTGTTGAATGCTTTTCATAGTTTACAGTCACAATCTGCATGAATGAGGGAGGATTTTATGTAAATTAGGCATACAAGCAGTATATGGGGGTAAATTGGGCCATGCCATAAACATATGATGTGTAAATTAGAGACTTGTGGGCACGATGAAGTGGATTTAGCATTTAGATTGTTTCTACACAACCTCTGTGTCATAATCCATTAACCTGTTTGTGGAAAGTCAGGAGACAAGCTATGTTACTCTTTAGAATGTGCAGTAAGTGCTTCTTTTGGAAGGGTTATGAACACATTAGAAATAAATATTTTAGTCACTGGAAATAAAAAAATAAATCTGAATGGTGAATGTGGGCTTTGTGGAAACACATATATAACATATAGCCTGTAGTGCCTTAGGATCACTCCATAAATAACATCCATCACTGAATAGTACCGTGTGTGTGTTTGATTGTTTTGGTGATTGTTTGGTGTGTGTGTGTGCACTAACATGGAGCAGTCATTAAAAGCACCGTGAAAGAGCCCCTCTACTTTTCTTAGGGTTTGTGTGTGTGTGTCCTGTGGTCTCTGTAGGTTCTAAAAGGCTCATGGAACTGCAGTATTGAATGGTTCATTGTGTATTTGATTTGATGAATGAGTCTTTGTTTTTGTCTTTTTCAGATCTGGTGTATTTATGTGTGTGTTTATTCATTACGGTGTGTGATTTTTCTGCAGCTGCAGTATATCCAGACTGCCAGACTCTCTGAACATCGCAGACGTCAGCATGGACAGCATGACAGGTAACACCCCAGGGATACACACAATGTTATTTCCATGTCATCCAGCTGTATGGGAGAGAAAGTGCCATGTGGAAAATGGACATAAAGCAGTAGTGTAGATTGTATGTATGATCTCTTTTTCATCATACAGTACTCCATGTTTCCTCTGTTCTTCAGCTTCCTTGTTCCCTGGGCAGAAGATGTCACCGACCAAAGCCATCACAATGAAGGACTACGAGAATGTAAGCACTACTTATTTAGCAGTAGTAATTTATTTAGCAGTACTAATGCTAGTGTGTCTAATACTCTGTCATAAATAAAGCATAATTTCTTTACTTTTTTTTTTTTTTTTTGCACTTTTTGTGATGCCAAAGCACCATTTTTTTCCCTTGTCTTTCAGTCAAACATGACCCTGCCTTTTTGGCAACTCATCTTCTTCAACCCAGCAGCTATATAGCAATTCTCATCCAGGTTAATTTAGAACAGCTACAAGAGGGTAAACAACCAAATATAAGGGTGGTGGTAATGGTGCTTTAGAACTGTTCCTGGTGATCAGAAAATACTGAATATAAAATTTGCTGAGCCACTGTTTTTCTATTTTGGATTTGATGGCTTGCTACTGCAACTTTAACCAAACACAAATTTGACTTCACTAAGCCTAATAAACCTAAGCTAATAGTGCAGTCTTGCAGGCTAACTAAACTGCCTTTTTAATGACGGCTACGGGTATGCTGAACAAGGAATATATAATATATATACAAACTGTTCTGCTATACCATTCAGAATACCTCAGCAACCAAAACAAACTGCTGTATAAAGATCAGTGGTTATACAGACATGGAAGAAATTTCCTTTCTTGATGCTAGGCCAAAATTCTCCACAGCGCTGTTTGCACTGATGTATACAGCCATAACATTCTGATCTTGAAGACATGTTTGTCATTGACAACTATGTTAGACTATGTCTCTATTAGCTTGCTTTTTCTAAGACACACGAGAACTAGAGGTTTCCAGAATGTTACTTTGTTCCTCTGGATTAATGACAGAATGGAGCAGCCTACTTTCTTGTAAAGAGAGTGAGGGACTGTGCAGGTCCATTTAAGGTGCTGTTGAAAGAGAAATGGGTGGGAAAGAGGAGGGAAAGCACTTTTTTTATGTGAAGTCTGATCTGATTAGATCAGTTCTGTCTTTCATTATATTTATAATGTAAAGGTCGCTTGATGAATAATAAACATAAATACATGTCATCGAACGTTACATTTTCTTTTCTGTTTTCCTTATGCCATCTTTATTGTCATTAAACTCTCTGATATAGTTGTATTATTTTGTTTCTGATCCTCCCTTCTTTTTTTCCCCCACCCCCCCTTTGCCCTAGATGTTGGCATAATGTTGTGCATTCTGCTACCCCCATCCAATCCCACAACACATACACACACACTCACAACACACTCACAACACACGCGCACATACACAGACACACACACAGGGGCTAGTAGACTGGCAAATTATCCCCTTTTTTCTGTGTAGTCTAATGATACCCTCATTAGTCATGTTAATTATTGTGTGGTTAAGTCCCACAATGATCCAAAACATAAAATGAGAAAAAGAATTGTTGATGAGGAATAATATTAAAGACATTTTAGCAAAATAAATTTCAATAAATAATTTAAAGTTTTTCTGTCTTGGTAGCAAATTACAGCTCTGAAAAAAGAGAACTTTAACCTGAAGCTGAGGATCTACTTCCTGGAGGAGCGTGTGCAGCAAAAATGTGACGATTCTACAGAAGAGATTTACAAAACGGTGACAAGCACACACAGACACACACTGGTGCACATGCACAAAAAACAATACTCATTGTTCTGTCTACCAAACCACAAACAAGTAAATAATAAATGCTTTATTAATCCTGGTGTCTGTGTGTTTGACTGTGTGTGCGTGTGTTTTTGTGTGTGTGTGTGCACGCATGTGTGCATGCCTTGGTTTCTGTGTTTGTCTGTGTGTAGAACATTGAGTTAAAGGTGGAGGTGGAATCTATGAAGAGAGACCTTGCTGAGAAACAGGAGCTGCTTGTGTCTGCATCGTAAGTTCCACTCCCTAATCTTGTCAATCAAAGCAGCTAGCTGTCCATTCAGGAAATCAATAACAATGCTATATAAATCAATGTCATTTACAGCTGTCTGTTGAATTGATATGAATACATCTAAGATATACATCCACATCTGTTTTAAATAATCGGTGTGTGTCGGTGTGCAGAAAAGCTCTAGAGAGTTTAGCTAACAGAGCTTCAGGGGAAAGCCAGAGGGAGCGCAGTCAGAGAGAGATGGATGCACTCCGAGAAGCATTCAATGCCAGGATCAGAGATCTGGAGGAGGTATATACATACACACTCGCACAAGGAGAAATGTTAAGCTTTTCCTGTCTTTCTTCATAATATAACATTTTAAAAGAAATACACAGCAGCAGTTAAAGATGACTGCTCTCTTTTGTTTTTTTTAGTCTCTTCGCTGTGCAGAGGAGGAAGTGGAGAAGATGGCTTCTATTGCTGAGCAAGAGAAGCTGAGGAGTCTAGGTTTGGAGAAAGAACTTGAAGCTGTTTGTCAACCAGGACAATTGCACGACACTGGCTCTGCCCGTGGACCAGACCACAAACTCCAGCAAGCTCTGCAGGAGAAAGAACGGTCAGCGAAATCACAAACCCACACTTCTTCTGGTTTTACACATATAGACTTAACTAACATGGCATTTTGTGTGTTGGAATACAAACACAAAAGGCACATGGGTAGGTGGCCTGTATATTTATAAACCAAAAAAAAAAATGTTTAAAAATTTTTGTGTGCAATTAATCGTGCCAAATACATGCTAGATAGTGGTGGTTTAACAGCTATCTGTGAACAACTAAAACACATTCTGGGTATGGTTGAGCTGGTTTCTCAGGGTTGCTTCTCTGTGCAAATTGCTGTGTCTTGTGTTAAATTAGTGGGAGACCAGCATCTTGCAAACAGCACCGTTAAGCTTATTTCAACTCTACTAACGTTGCTAACAAAGCTCATGCTTTGCTTTTATATTACATGCCCTAAAATAACTCCCCCAACCCCCAATATTAACAATTTTATATGTAGCTACAAATGTTTTCAGGGAGCAATAATAAATTAAATTCAATGGGATTTGCTGGATTTTTGTGGCAGCAATCTGTTTAAAGCTATGCGCCTTCCTTCTTCTGTAGTGCGATTGAGCACCTTCAGGAATCTATCAAAAAACAGGACGCTCTAATTAGAGAACTTCGGGAGAAGGACCAGGAGCAGCCAATCTCAGAGCAGATGGTCCAGCTCAACAATGTGATTGGCCAAAAGGATGCAGAAGTACAAGTCAGTTATTTCTTTATGATTTTTTTTTTTTTTTTTAAAAATTGTATTTACATTTTAAATGTATTTAATATGCATTACTTTTGGGTATTACTGGGTATTAAAAAAGTAGGTACTCTAAACACCTGTGCCCACTCTCACACAAACACAAATGTACACACAAACACTTGTGGTAATGTTTTGCGGTTTGCTCCTGCAGGCTCTAAAAGAAGAGTTACAGCGGGAGAGAGAAAAAGCAGAGAAGGAAAACAAGGTACAGTAGGAGAAATGTTGTGTGCACAGGCTGAGAGGAGGAACCCTCTCAGCTACATGTGATATATGTCATATTCCTGTCTGTGCACAGCATATACAGTATCTGCCATATCTCCTGTGCACAGCCTGCTTCAGGTCACCCCACAGATGTTTAGGTTTTGCTTAGGTCTGGTCTCTAATTGATCATCTCTTTGTTAAGCTATTTTGTTGAAATGTTTTGTTGTATGTTATTGATGATGCCTTCCACCTTGATAAAAACCCTAATTTTGGCTGAAGAAATGCATGATGCTGCCACCACCATGCTGCACTCTGAGCATCCTGTACTTTTGGAATTTGTCACATCAGACCACAGCAGATTTTGACACATGGTTTGGGATGATTTTGTTGAGCTTGGATGTTGTTGTGAGAAAGGTGTTTTATCTAGTTACTTAACCCCTTAACCCAGACATACAAGAGATTGTTGTCCCATGCAGAGAGTAATCCGTATTTAATGCTGCTTTAGGTGTCTTGGCAACATCCATGATTTTCGTCTTGTCTTTTTAGTATTTTTGGAGGGACGTCTGTTCCTGGTGAGGTCGCTGTTGTGCTCAGTTTTCTCTTTGCTGTTGATGGCTTTCTTGAGTGTTTTGTGGTACATCTAATGTTTTAGGAATTATTTTATAAACACTTCCAGATCGTTTCATTTCACTAAGATACCATGCATGCTTTGTAAGCTCTTTGTGGACCATTGCTTCAGCAGCTGGATGAAACTAAGAAGAAACAGCTGTTCTTTACATGCATTGATTAGAATAATTTCAGGATGATGACAACTGTATGATAATTACTTTGAACAGGAGATCAACAGGCAGGGTGTGGTTAATTAAGCAGGAGGTTGGAGGTGCTGGTAGGATGTCCATTTAATATTTTCTATCAGTATGTAGCCTGTTGTAAATGTCTATTTTGTGCTTGTGTCTGGGCAGACACAATGATAGGTTGACTGTGTGTGTATGCATATGTGTGTGAGGTCCAGTAAGTCTCTTTCAGTGTGGTCACTTAAGCTCCCACTGCAATCAGATTTGCTGCTAAAAAAGAATTAGACACAGAGACTCAGCAGTATGGTGTTGTTTTTTCTGTTTGAAAGGTATCTGGCTGCACAAAATGCATGTAAAATGGGGTCCAAAAATCTGTAGCATTTTTTTTTCCTCATTTAATTAAAATTTTTTTTTAATGTATTTATTTTTATTACAGATGATATCTACTTGAGTGAAAATCCACTAGTTTGTGTAAAGCCAGATGATCCGTGTTTATTCAAATACACTGGAGTGTTGTGTGAACACATGCTTCAGTGGAGAAGAAACTTAAGGCAAATAGAACCATTTAAACAATTTGCTTACATTTAAATTGGGACAAAGGAAAATTGCAGAATTATGAAGCTTTTGGTTTATTTCCAAACTGATCTGGGGAAAACTGATTTTCAGTTTGGATTTTAAGTTTAAGGCTTAGATAAACCTGTTTAAATATATTTTTATATACGTAGGCATAATTATCTGTGCATCTGTTAATGCTTGTTGTGCATATTGTACTGTAGATTTTTTGTATCAGCTGTTTAACAGATCAGATTTGTCAGATTTTTAGTAATATATTTTGTATTTACTTTTGTAATTCAGAATATTGCCCACCTGTAGCTAAGAGTATGGATGTGTTTGTGTTCAGAATAAAGCTCCTTTTCCCTAGACACATGGGTTAGAAGGCTGTGTGTGTGTGTGTGTGTGTGTGTGTGTGTGTGTGTGGTTTGTGCCCGATTGGATTTTGTGTGTATAGGGGGATGTTGGATTAGAGGCTTTATTCCACAGTTGGAGCTTTAGCATGCTTCATTTGGCACAGAACTGAACAGATAGCAGAGATTAAAAGAGCGAAACAGCAAGAGAAATTAAACAAGAATGATTCTAGCTATCTTCTGCAATCCACGTTTGAGCTGCATGAGGTAGTTTAGACCTTCTGATTTGCTTTCTTGGAGTGATTTGTCTTTGTTGTGTGTGTGTAGTCATGTGGGAACCGTGTCGCGTGTGCGGTGATGGTGTGCCTGGTGCACAGCGCCGGACGTTATTTGATACATGTGGACATTTACGGCCTGCTGTGGTTCTGGCCCATGTTTTGGGGTGCAATCTTCATCGAGATGGGAGAAGTGAACTTCTTTGTAGGAAGTGCATGTTCCTGCTGGAGTGCGTGGTGCGGTGCGACATCACCATTGAAGACCTGCAGAAAACACACACTGCAGAGTTGCAACTCCTGCAGTGTGAGAGATCAAGACTGGGCATGCTGATAATGCAGAAGTACTGGCGAAATAACTTGCAAGAACAGGATTGGTGTGAAAAGCATAAAACAGCGAATCAGGAGTTTCAGCACCAACCAGCACGTGACCATAGCTTTGAACAGCTACAAAAGGAAACTCATAAGAAAAGTGAGTTGAAACATTGGCAAAATGAGGCTAAGCACCTTGAGAGGCCTAAAAGCCAGCATAATAAATTGGATCGATGCCTCATTGGAGGGACTACAGGGACTGCACATCCTAGATCAAAGATCAACATTTTAAAGGAACGTGAAGGTCAACTTCAGCAAAAGAATCAGGCTCTGTTGAGGCGCAGTGCATCACTCGGTGTTGGGCAGAGTTTTTTAGCTCAGAATTGCAGGTTTTCTACGTTTAAAGCTGACCGCATGGTGGGAGCTGGTGTTTCTTATCCAAGCCACGAGTATTCAGATCTCATCCACAAGAAGTCTGCTTTAACATCATGCACAGTTTCTGTCAGCCATACTCCGGCCATTACTACACTTCCACATCTCAGGCAGACACAGACAATCAGAGGCAGGTTATTGCGGTTGAGTGATTTACCTCAGTTGCTGCGGAGCATTAGGCCCCGCCCACTGCCACAGACTATGGGCACTAGGATTCCCATCAAATTAAAACCAAATGATGCGTTTGAGCCTGCCGACATTGCTAAAGCCAGAGTGGTGAGGGCAGAACAAACTGTGAGAGAGCTGGAGGAGGCATTTAATGATGAATACCTATCTCTTAAACCAGAGGTACACACTTTTAACTTTACATTTTGTGTGTGTTTTGTGTTTGTGTTTAAGATGTATCAACGGCTTCCTGTTTTTTGTTGTTGCTCTCTGTTCTAAATCATACAGCTGGCAGCTAGAGGAAAGGGACTTCTCTTGGATGGTTTTAAATGGATTTAATCTAAATCTAATGACCTAAAAACCAAAGTAAGAAGTGTCAGTAATGTCAGCTGCATTTTAAATAACGTTGACTATTACAATAAAAATTATTTCATAGCTATAATTTAACATGAGACAGGATTTAGTTTTGTAGGTGGAATCTTCAGGAATAAAAAGGCACCATAAATGTGCTGTATTGTGGTACATAGAGTGTGTAATGTGTTTTATAATTTTATAAATAATTGCCATACCAGACCATGGGAATCCCGTAATATTGTGATCATTTGTTTGTGTGTGTTGCAGATGTCTGTTGTTAAGCAGGATGAGCTGAACATGTTGCAGCAGAGAACCAGACAGCTGACTGAAGAGCTTAACTCTACAAAGAGCAGCAGTCAAACACTAAAACAGAGACTGGAGGAGATGGACAGAGAGAACAAGGTATACACATGCACATACTCAATCATGCAATCTCCACCTTGGTCTCATCGGTCCAAAGGATATTGTTGCAGAACACTTGGTTTGTTCAGATGCAACATTGCAGACCTAAGTCAAGCAGTCATATTCTTTTTAAAGAGAAGGGGCTTTTCCTTGCCACCTTTCCATGAAAGCTTTACATACCATACAAGCGGTTGGTCTTTTTCTACACAATCTCCATTCTTACCAATCTCCTAGGAATTGGGTTTTAATTTTATTCAAAATTAAGCTTTCTACTGTGAATGTGAATGTCAGAGTCTGCCAGTCTACTAGAAAAAATGCCTCCTGTTGAACCCCAAACTTTGGAAGTTGCTATTTAAAACTGAGTAGTTCTTAATGGTGTGTAATAATTCTGTCTCATACTGTTTTCCACCCTTTTTCCCCTCAGACTCTTTCTGGACAGCTAGAGGAAAGGGAGATCGAGCTGGCTGCAGAAAAGAAAAACGCCTTGAAGCGAGACAAGACTATTCAGGGCCTGAGCATCCTACTTAAAGAGAAAGAACGACAGGTCACAATTCTTATCTTTTACACCAGAAGAGAAGTTTGAAATATTAAAACCATCTATGACACTGTTTCTACTCTTTTTTTTTTTTTTTTTTTTGGTCTTTTTGTTTCTCTCTCAGGTCGATGAGTTGTATGGGAATCTAGAAGAGAAAGAACAGGCCTTAACCAAGGCCAGGGAAGCTCTTCATAAAGCTCATTTACAGAAATACCAGGTAAGTACAATGTGGTGATTTACTTCTGAAACAGTTGATGTCTGTTTCACTTTATACCTTATTACTTTTCCAGTAACCACATCAAATATTTTATTTCTCTTATACCACAGCAGTTTGTCATTGGTAACAACCTATTATTAAATAATGCTCAGTTCAGTTTATGTTATTACTTGCATTACAACAGCTAGAATCATGACCATAAACATACAGCTTTTCATGTTGTCATGTTTAAATGTGTTGTTTGTGTGGTGTAGGGTGGTGAGGAACAACAGGCCCTGTTACAGTCACAGCATGCCGAGCTGTCTCGTCTACAGGCAGAGTGCCATTCATCACTGCTGGAGCTTCAGAGGCTACAGCGTGCACTCAGCAGTAAAGACGCACAGATGGAGGTACTGCAACAAGACAAACTGCAGCTGGAGAATGAACTGGAGCTGCTACAGCAGCACAAAAGAAAAGGAGACAAGACCATTAATGTTAGTACCAATTTTCATCCACCCATTGAAATAGAGATTGTGTTTGTTCAGTATAAAATAGTGCAATTATACTGAGAAAATATATATATATATATATATATATATATATATATATATATATATATATATATATATATATATATATACGTATATGTGTGTGTGTGTGTGTGTGTGTGTGTGTGTGTATATATATATATATATATATATATATATATATATATATATATATATATATATATATATATATATATATATGTGTGTGTGTATATATATATATGTGTATATATACGTATATATATATGGGATGATAAATTATTTTATATATTTTCGTTTATATATAAATAATCACTTTTTCACATATAAAACAAAATGAAGCAACAATAATTAGTATTTCAACTGAGGAAAAAGTTAGGACACCCTTTACTCTAAGATAAGATATACCTTTATTCATCTGTTACAGCAGCAAAGAGAAAGAAATGCAAATATATAAAAGAATAGAGACATAACATAATATACAGTATATACTAATATATGTACTAATATCTAGCGGCTGATTTGAAATGGACTATGCATGCAAGAAACTCCTCAAACATCACACGGCTGAAGTTTGAGGAGTTTCTTGCATGCATAGTCCATTTCAAATCAGCCACAGGATTGCAATAGGATTTAGATCTGGGCTTTGATTTGGCCATTCCAGAATTTTTCATTTTTTACTTTTCAGCCACTTCATGGTGGATTTACTGGTATGCTTTTGTCATGTTGCAAGGTCCAGTTCTGCTTCAGCTTAAATCTTTTGACAGATGGTCTCACATGTTCCTCAAGCACCTTCTGATACAATGTAGAGTTTATGGTGGATGTTGTGATGATGAGCTGGCCAGGTCCTGCTGCAGCATAGCATCCCCAAAACATAACACTTCCACCAAGCTTCTTTTGCTGAAATGCTGTATTTGGTGCCAAACATGCCCTCTGTTATGGTGTCCAAATAATTACATTTTAGACTCACCTTTCCTATGCACATTAGCCTTTGTCTCTGTATTCCTTTACAAACTACAGTCTTGTCACACCTGCTTGTACACCTCCCATGATAATAAAAGTTGTACAGTCTCTTTCTGATTGTAGATTCATGCACTTTGACATCAACTGTATCAAGAGCTTGCTGTAGGTCCTGTGATGATATTTCAGGGTTTTTGGAGACTTCTTTAAGCATCTTGCAGTCTGCTCTTGTGGTGAATTTGCTTGTTGGTCCTGACTTGGTCATGCTGGCAGTTGCTTTAAATGTTCTCCACTTGTAAATGATTTTGGATGGTGGAATGGCTGATTTACAAATTCTTTTGAGATCTTTTTATATCCCTTACAAGACACATAAGCATCAACAATCTTCTTTCTGAAGGCCTCAAAAGGCTCTTTGGATCTCACCATGGTGAAGCCTCTCACTTCAACAATTAAGACCAAACCAAACTAAATGTCTTAGAAACATACAGAAAACCATGTACAATGGACCATCAGATGTGAATTGTAATCTTTTGTTTTTGGAAGTCTTCAGTTACTTTAAGCTATGTTCTGAATGAAGCTATGTGTGTGTATGTATGTGTATTTGTGTTGTGAACTAGGACCTGCAGAATCAGCTGAAAAAGCTGAGCGGAGAGCTGGCAGAGATGGAGAACCTTCTAGAGCATCAAAGTCTTGCGCAACAAGAGCAGACCCGCACAATAGAACATAAAATGCAGAGCACAATACAACATTTAACAACTAGCCTCACAAAGAAAGAACAACAGCTACAGGTAAGGTAAACACAGATATGCATGTGTGTGTGTTAACTTCGTTAATCTGGGAATTGTTCATGCAACAGGGCAATAATAATAAGAAGAAGAAAATCAAGGTCCTGGAAAAGTCAAAGTCCAGTTTTGAGATGCTGTGGCGGGATTCTTAGAGATCTGTGCATATATGAATGTTGTTAAACATCAATGAACTGAAGAATTGTAAAAAATGAGGAGGCCAACATTTCTAAACAATTTAAGAGACTTATGCAACTCCTAGAGAAAGTGCTACACTTGTGAGAATTAATAACTATGCAGTATCTCTCTCTCTCTCTCTCAGGAATACATGAGCATGGTGCAGGATCTGGAGCAGGATCGAGCTTCGACAGGAAGTGATGTAATGCTGGCCAAACTCCGAGAGAAACTAAGGGAAAAGGAGAAAGCTCTGGAGGTGCTTCTCTTATTCCGTCCATCTCATCCTTATAAATAAACACTGATGTTTAGTGATGATATATCAGCAATAGTCTCTAAGCTTACATTAAGTAATAATACTTACATAGTTTTTGTGTTTATGCATGTGAGCAGAAAGCACTAGAGGAAAAGTTTGTGGCAGTCGAGGAGAAAGAGAATGAAATTCATCTGCTACAGCTAAGCATGAGAGAAAAGGAAAGAGATTTGGAGCGCCTCAATAACCTCCTTACACATAATGAGGAGACTGTTAATGTAAGTACTCAAATTAAGTAAGTAACCATGAAAATTTCAGTAATGAACCTTTTTTAATGAAGTTGTTGTAGCAGAACATAACAAAACAGACAAAATGAATGAAACGCAGAAAGACCTGAAACTAGCCTAAAATATTTGTCTGTGTATTTTGCCCTAAATACATTTAATCCTAAATTACAACCAAATAATTCTTGTGTGTGTTTCTGCATGTATGTGTTTCAGAGCTTTGATGCATTATTAAAAGAGAAAGACATGGAATTGCAGCAGCTACTGAACTCGTTGAAAAACCTGCAGCGCTCTAAACAGGAGAGTGAAGAGAACCTGCAAAGAGCTCTGAGAGAGAAAGATTTCATCATCCAGCAGCTCAAAACTAAAGACATGGAGGTAACAAGGCATACAAACAGTGTGAAATAAGTACCCTATATAGTGACGCTACACTAAATATTATCATTTGATTTGATTTACTGCACTACTGTAGCTCCCTGATTATAGATGTTCTGAATGCTCTCTCATTCTTTCCACTTTTCTTTCTCCTTTAGGACATGGCTAGTACAGTTCTTAGTCAGCCAGAGTCTCATGGAGATGATCTTGCAGATCAGATGGGTCAGAGGTTAAAAGTCACAGAGGATAGGTTGGCTGAGGCAGTTAAGCACAGAGAAAGGCTGTTGTGTGAAAACCAGACAGCTGTTGAGAACCTTCTGGCCTCGATCAGCAGCAAAGACCAGCTTCTCAAGGTAGACCGTTAGAGTTCTAATACTTCCTGTGCACACTGAGTAAGAAATATATATTATAGGAAAATAATCAACAACGAGGAGGTGTGATGCAGGGAGCGGTTACTATGTGCTAATTATAACCGCATGCCTCAAAGTGTTTTATTCCCCTTATATTTCAGACTCAGGCTGTATTTCTGCATTACTGTATGTGTGTTTGTGTGTAGGAGAATGCAGAGCGACATACACAGGCTCTCTCTGATCGGGCAGCGGAGTTGTTGGATCTGCGCAGACAGCTCGCAGACACCCAGCTGCAACTTAGCAATGCTCAGAACCTCAGTGCTGCACTGAATGAGAAGGATGTGCTCATTAATGTGAGATGTTCCACAGCTTTCTTTTAATTTGTCATTGTCATTGGAATTAGGACTTGTCAAAGACAGTTAACTTTTCAATTGACATGGTATGGCTTAAGAGAAGCAAAAAGAATTATTAGGTTTCCTAATCCATGCTATTATTAAAGTAATAACTAAAGAAACCCGTTTTTTTCTGTTAATATCATGTAAACATCATGGCCCTTAAGATAAAATGACATTTATAAGCATTGAAAAGTGTAGCAACGTGACCATCATGAGATGTTCTGTGGTGCAGTTCCAGCTTAACAAATGACCCGTGTATGTGTTTGTGTGTACAGAAGCTTTTGGACCGTGCCCAGGAGAGAGAACACTGTCTGAGTGAGACAAAGGCAGGAGAGGCGGCACCCCCTCAGGTGGTAGAGCTTAGACATACTATTAAGGTGCTGCAACAGAGACTGGAAGAGAAGGAGGGTAAGGGTTTTTATGTGTTTATTATAATGTGCATATTTCATTGTTGTTTTTTCTACCGAGTAGCGTTTGTGTTAAGCAGCTTGCAATAAAGCAGCCATTTTTTGACTCTACAGCGATGGGAGTTTATGCAAAATAGGGAGGCCTGGGTTATGGGGTTGTCAATTTGTTCCAATGTATCAGTTAGATAGATGACCAAAAAAAAGGTAATGTAAACATTCTGTTTGGAATTCGAATTGTTGTTTGTCTTTGTAGCTGAACTGTCTCAGCGGCACAGTGAGGAAAACACGGAGACATCTCTTACAGTCAATAAGAGACCTGCTGTAATACTGAAGAAAGAGCTTTCCCAGAAAACAGAAGCTCTCAACAGTGCTCTGAAGAGAGAAAATCAGCTTAAGGTGTGTGTGTGTGTGCATGTGCGTCTGTGAATTATATGTTTGGGGAATATCTTTTCTTTCGACAAAATGTGTTAATTATTTCTGTTTCTGTGGGTTGTAGATGTCTCTTGCTGAGCTTCAGTCCACTGTGTCAGAGCTGGAAGGCCGACTAGAGGGTCAAACAACCAGTATTGAGTCTCTCAAATCCACTATCAGTACTAAAGATGAAATTATTTCTGTGAGTGTTTTACATCACGTTTTTTTGTTCACATTTACACCAAATGCTCTTTTGTTCATAAAAGATGCACAAGATATTTTAGACAAATATTGCAACAACTAGTTTACTGACAGCACAAAGTGCGAGTAAATAAATACTTGTCATGTTGAGCATAGAGTTTCTTGAGTTTTCTTAATTAGCAGTATTTGATTTTTTTTTTTATAGGAGCTACAGCAGCATTTGGCCCAGATGGGGATGAGGCAATCAGCTACAACCCATGATCACCAATCGCATTATGCAGAGGAGCTCAGTTTCCGCTCTCTTCCACAAAGAGAGAGAACCGTCATCGGGGGAGATAGACAGCAGCAGGTACATACACATACATACAACAAAAGATGCAGCATTACAAACGCATTGCACAATTTTCCGCAATGAATAAGCGACAAACCTTTGGCCTTTAATTACAGCAGGAGAAGTCATCTCTGGGTGACCTGTGCTCCGAGCAGGCACAGCTAAACCACATCCTGAGGGAAGAGCAACATCTCTACACCAAGCTTGTTCATGCAGTCAAAGAGCAAGACAGGTGAATCCACACTGCTAATACAGAGCACACAGTGCATACTTGTATTAGCCCCATGATCTTAAGTCTGTCCTCTGTACAGACTTTATCTTTATCTTGTCCAGAGTCATGGAGGGTTTATACACACTTTTTTTCATATTTAGAGTTCACTTAGAGTAGCAGACATGTTTGTGGAGGTGGGGAAAAAATACAAGAACACACACAGACACTGGGAGAACGTACACAACTCCACATAGACACTAATTTAAACTCATGCTTAAGTGAGGAACCTGAAGCTGTGAGGTGGCAACACTATTAATTAGTAAACTTATATGCTTTAGTCTCTCTCTTGTTTTAATTGATCAGAATTGATGTTATTTTATTATTATCTTTTTTTGTTTGTGACTTCTAAACCTGACTGGATCGTATTATGAAAATTACATGTTCCTTTGCAAGGAAGATATCATTGTACTTTGTCTCATATTGTTTACATGCCCTTATGTAACACTGTGCATGGCTGCGCATGCTTTTTCTCCAGTGCTCAGCGGCTGCAGGCACTACAACTGGAGCTGACTGCTGTGACACTCCTCAGGCAACAGCTGGAAGACGGCGTGCGTAACAACAATGAGCTCCGAGAGCAGCTGTGCCGAGAGATCCAGAGAGTTATTCAGAGAGAAGGTGCAGTACAGAAAGTCCAAGGACAGACGATTACAGAGTGCATCTTCACACTAGACACCTCAGAGGACCATTCAGAATGTTAGGACAGACCAAGCGAGAGTATCAATGGTGCATTTGAGTTACAGTGATTTCTGCCGTTCATATATACAGATAATATATACAGATATTTTTGGAAGAAAGCAATCAAATGTAAGTTGTTCTATGGAGATCTGCCTGAGCTCTGTGTTGAATACACCCAAAGATAGGGACACTGTGGCATGTATAGAAGTGCATGAACAAGAAATGTTTTGTTCCTTTAATTATCAGTTGTGTCAGTTTTCTTCATTGTTCAGCTGTTCAAACATTACATAAAAACGTACGTAATCTGTATTTAGGAGTATAGTAATTGAGTTAATGTTGCTGCCAAAAAGGTTCGATTGCTGACTGCTTGTTGATGAGAGACGTCAGCTGGGAATGGCTAGATCATATTGAGCTGACAATAAGACTATGGTATTCTCTCTATGTAAACACTCTTTGCAACCATTGTGATCAGAAATGGTTGGGCTTCAGCAGCAAATGACCAAAATTTGTTCCACTTATGTCAGCCCAAAACAGGAATCTGAGGCTTATCAAAAGACAGTTACATTTTAGAGGAACATTGCATAGTATTTTTTTCCCCCCAAACCTGGTTTGTGTGATATTATACCAGTTGATTGCATGAAAGGGAGTAAAGGTTGTTCTTACTAAAGTGGTTGTTGAATGTAGACAAGATTTATTTTTTCTAAATTTAGTTAAATGTTATTAGTGCTCTGATAATACGGTCTTGATAGTGAACTTAGTTGGATCAATACAGCTGTATCGAACTATTTTGCCCCTAATTTGCATTTAATTATACAATCTAAATCTGAAATCCATAAACTGTGATGTTTGTTACATTTGGTGTTTCAGAAAGTAGGAGAAACTATGAAGCATGTTGTATATTACATTTATGCAGTCTATTCATCAGGATTGATTCGGGCCTTTTCTGCTATGCAATTAAAACTTTTTAATATCTGTCTTGCTTCCTGCACATCCTGGGTTTGTGTTTTCAATGTTTGCATTTCATCCTCTTCCATTTGGCTTGGATCCTTTACTGTTTATTTGCTGAGTTTTTTTTTTCTTGCTCAGTATTTCTGTCTGTCATTGTGCTTATGCTCTGTATTCATAACACTTTATTAACCTGACTTTGTTCGGGTCCTTATACTTTACTTTCTTTATACTTGTCTCTGTTTATCCATATGTTTAACCACCTTTTTCATCTGTTCATCTTCCCATTTCTTCTCTGAAGCTAAATCTACCATTAAATAAAATGTGCTTTTTGTCTCTCTGTGTCTGCCATGTTAACACCAACATGCTTACCCATTCTCAGTCCTGACAGTAATGTACAGGCTGTTTCGTTCTACTTCCAGTAACTCTTGCATTTCTATATTCAGAGGGTGATCAGGTTAAAACTTTCTATCATAAGGTTCTAAGCAGATTTCATCATCAGCACTAAATATGACTCTTTAGAGATTAGTAAATCTCTATATATGGGATATAAATATGAGGCATATGTATAACAGCGAGATCCCATAATCCTTTTGTAATAATCCCATATCATAATCCCATAAACCAGATGATCCCTACATCTGGTTTGTGCCCATATGACCTAATTTCATTCTGTATCATGTATCAGACTGAAAGAAGGAAAATATAGGGAAGGAAATGGTCAAGAGAGAATGAGTTTGAATAGACAAGTCCTGATACCTAATATAAAAAGAATCCTAAATAATCCAGCCATTTATTTCTAGATTTGCTGTTGTTACATGTGTCTTTGTGTGTGATGTCCCTTTCTAAATGCCATCACAAACTATATGTTTGCTTTCCATTCCATATAAAGCTTTCCTTTCCATTTCCCCAACTAAACAACCCTCTCAGCTGAAACTATACTGTATGTCTGGTGAGTTGCCTTTGAAGGAAAAGATCCGCTTCAAATATTATAAAATGCACCTTTAATACAGATTAAAAAACATTTATATCGTAACGTTTCTGACACATACCAAGTACATAACTTTAGAACAGGAGAGTGTGTACTAAAATGTGTGTATGTGTTTAGGTGTGGACCCTGCAGAGCTGGAGAATATGCGAGATGCTCTAGAAGAAGCTCAGCGCTGGAACACATCTCTACAAGCCCGACTTGGCCAGATCCAGAGCAGAGGAGGAGGAGTAGGACAGGCTAATGACATGGGTATGTATACTGTACATACACACAAACTACAGAAAATGGTGTAGAAAGTTGACATATTTAAAGGGAACTGACACAAGAAGTAGAATGTAGGCTGCACTTTTATTTGTAATGCATTAGTCAATGTTCATCAGTGCAAGTGAGAAAGCTGTTGACTGGAATAAACCAGTGCAGGAAAAGAAGGTGTTGTGGTACCGAGAACCCACGAAGGAAAGCCTACCTAGAAGAGTGGAGTTTATTATAACAGTAAAAAACACATGTTTTGTGATGTTTGCAGAATTTGGTCATAAAAGCCATAGCAAGAGGGAATCATGCTTAGTGCTAGTTCTTCAATGCTGGCTTGATCTGATAGACCCCTAAATTAATGAAATATCTAGATGATGGTGTTAATAGTAACTTGTTGGTCATTTCAGACGACACACTGAGTCTGATAGGGGATCAGACATCCTATATGAGTATATGTGTAGGGGAGAAGCAAGATGAGGAGCTGCAGCATCTTTCTGTAGAACAACTCAGGCTGAAGGTGAGCTACATATCAAAAATCTCAATACGCCTAAGATCTCATTATACTATTTACTATGCTCTCTTTTTCTCACCTCTTTTATTTTGTCTGAATTACCATGCTGTCACTACATAACTTTTATTCTCATTAAGGTGTCAGAGCTACAGGCAAAAAATGCAGAGCTGCAGAAAAGGTTGGCAATGGCAGAGAGAGACATTATGGATAATGCTCAGAGAGAGTCGCAGGAACAACTCGACCACATTGGCTTTTCACCTGCTAGCACGGTAATTTTCAGAATAATTTCACCTAAAAAAAAAATACATTCTGTTTGTCAAGAAATTCTGTGCTTTTTTTTTTTTTTACTAATACATAAAGCAGAAGAATTTTTTTTTTGTCATACGATGATGCACACTCATTGAGTTCATAAACCTGACAACCTGCATCTGTAGATTTCCTAACACTTGCCTTTTTAATCCTCAAACTTCTATCCTTTAACTTCTGACTGTTAGTTTGTGAGTTAGTTTATGAACGCATGCATTTCTCTTTATATGTGTGGGGTAGGCTTTCTGTCTAACTCTCCGTCCTTCCCTAACCCATGTTCTCTCCTCTCTCTATCTCTCTCTGGCCTTTTTCTTGCCCATAACCACCTGCAGCCTCTCCATCCAATTGTTACTATATGCTTTCTTTACATTATTTTTCTTCATGCCGTTTTTTTGTTCTCAAGTCATGTGTTACCACCCATCCCATTACTATAGCAGCCACAGGGACTGGCCAGACCACTAGCTGTTAATGCTAACAAGAGGCCATTTTCCCCCAGTGTCAAGGTAAGGGGCTCTCTTTCCTACTTATAAATAGGACTTGTATGGAATTTATTTGGTATTTGGCCAGGAAAGAAAGTTAAAATTAAAGAGGCTGGCTATTCTTGCAAGCAATAATGGGAAAAGTATTTCAGACATTTGTGATGGATAACTTAATAATTACATATAATAAGTTCTACAAATATTCAGCCACTCACTCTTGAGATATTGCACTGACAAGAGTGGATGCACAGACACGAATAACCCAGAACATAATGCCTATGCCACCTAGTGGCAGAAGCAAAAATCCTAGGGAAAATTTGACCCAAATGACATTTTTGATTGATTTTCTGCACTCAGTAGCTTTCCTAAAATGCGTCATTTTCAGCCATCAACTTATTAGGCTTATTAGTATTTCACAAATGACACAAAAATGGTGTGGCAACCTCACAAGGTTTATAGCTTGCATTAGGTCTTACATGTACTCTTTGTATCAGTATAATATGTTCTGGAGAACTTCCAGTTTTTAATAATACTACTGATAATAATGAGATTAGCTTGCATTCCTAATGGGACTATACACTCCTTTCAGATAATAATTTGTAACTATACTAATAATGAATAGCTATGTGAAAGCAATTCACAAATTTGATCAGTTATTTCTTTACATCGCCACAGTGTAGGTGCACTTTATATAAAATTACTATATCCTGTCTCTTGCTTAGCACTTATTTTTTATTTCAGGAGACAGGTGATGACATTCTTGAAGCCCAAAGAAGGATGGCAAGTTCTCCCTTATCATTGCCACTGAATGATAATGGAAACTCCCCATATGTTCCTGGTTACCAGGGTGAGAATGAGCAGGCAGAACTTGCATCCTTACTTAGAGACTGTGGAGCAGAGTCTGTTTCTCAACTCCGGTAAGCATACAGTTGTGAGCTATAGACTTTACAACAGACTGCAATAATATTGCCAATTTTATTTATATTTATGAATTTATTTGGCAATTAAAACTCTGTTAAGTATACAGTATTTGCATCTCATAATACTTTTAACAGATGTCACACTGTATGATGATATAATAGAGATTTTTAATAGCAGACATCCACAATTTTAATTTCACCTTTTCTGTTACAGGGAGCAGATAAATAAACTACGTTCAGAAATGACAAAGCTTGGTGTTCTCCTGAAGGAAGAAAACTCAGCTGAGTCCAAAGAGAGTGCTGAAAGTTCAGGAGAGAACGACAGCAATACAAACCTTCACCGGACTGTGCAGACCCTCCGCTCAGAGGCCCGGAGTCACAGAAAAGTTGTTCGGCTCTTGAAGGAACAGCTACATCGCAATGCAAAAGCAAAGGCAGATGGTGGGCCAGGGATTGATGCAGTAGTGAGTGACAGCATGGATCGCAGGATGGAGCGTCTGAGGGAGGAGCACGAGGCCACTTTGAGACATGCCGAGAGCCTGGAGGACAGGCTAATGGAGATACAAAACCGAGAAAGAAATGAGGGCCGAGAACAAGAAGAAGAGAGAGAAAGAAAAAAGAAAGGCAGACAAGATCAAAGCAAGAAGTTGAAACATGGAGTAAGTTGAGGCTTTGTGAATGCCTTGTTTTTCTGCATGAAAAACAAAATCGTTTTGTCTTTACAGTGAACAACATTTATACAGTATCTATGATTATGTGTACATAATCAATGTAAAATTCCTGCGATACAGAAGAAATAATACTCTTTGGAAGGTGCTGATGTCTGTCATTGGTCAGAACAGCATAACCCAGCTGTGTTTTATTATATATCATGTATTTAAGATATTGTATTATGATGTTTTGTGCAATAAGCAAATTATTTTGTGTATCTAAACACAATCCCAAGTACAACATACATCACCATATGTTTTGCTTTGCAGGCATACACAAAATCACGGTTGCCAGTAGCAGTGAGACCTGCAAAGCAAAGGGACAGGCAGAGGCAGACTTATTATGAAACAGAGGAAAGTTCTGAACAACTTAGTACAACAGATTCTGAGCAGCATAGCCAAAGTAACAGAGTCCTCAGTGGAGCATTACATCAAAGTTCTCCAGGTAGCAGTTTTGAGGCTCTTTGGGATTCTGAGTTCAGGCGAAGCGCATACCCTGAGACTAAACAAAACAGTGATGCCAGGCAAAATTTAAAGAATGTATCTGACTTTCCACAGTCAGAACTCTTATCTCAGCTGGAGTTACTGAACCTGGAATGCCAGGAGAAGGAAGCGTTCATCTCCAAACTTCAGTTTCAGATGCAGAATTTGGAAGAGCTCCAAGCTGAGCTTCAAGAGAAGGAACGATTGAATGGTCAATACCTGGAAGCCTTGCATGCTGCTGAGTCCACAATTGCATACCTTACAGCTTGTAACCTGGATTCTGTAAGTGGCCTGGGCCAGCCCAGTTTGGGATCTGATTCATCACTGCAACGGCAGTGCACTGAGCTTCAAAAAGCTGTCCAGGAAAAAGATCAACTCAACATTCAGCTGCTAGAGTGCTTAAACACAGCTGAGGCTGCCATTGCCTCACTGACCTCAACTGATCAGTCTGAAAGTGCTTTCTCTTGTCAGAATGACCCACAAGCCTTGTGTGAGAGGCTTGAGTTCCTGCTCAACCAGATCAAGGCCTTGCAGGATAAGAAACAAGCCTCCACAGTCACTCCTAAGGAGTTGCTTTGCCCAGATGGAGGTTCAGCATCAGACCTGCAACGCCAAGCTGAAACTCTTCAGGAATCACTGTTGCAGCAGTGCAGGCTGAATGCAGAGTTACAGGAAAAACTCAGGACTGCAGAAGAAACTATTACCAAACTGTGTGCTCAACAAAGCAGCATTACCAATGGCCAGGAGTTGATTTGCAGCTACAAGTGCACAAGTCCACAAGAGGATATAATAAATGAATATGAAGAGGGACAGCAAAGACTGGCTGCGTGTCTTTCTGAGTGTATTTTTGCAGCAGAACAAGCAGTAGGGTCTCTTGCAGATTATCATTTAAGGACCGATCAGATTTTGTATAGTCCTGAAATCTTGACCAACACAGAGTTTGAACAGAACTTAGACAGGCTTCAGAAGGCACTTTTGGAAAGAGACAGGTTTGTGAACTCTGGCAGTACAGATATAAGCCACAGCACTATTGTGGGTCCATTTCAACACAAAATAGTACAGCACTCCTTACAGATTTCAGCTGCTGCACAGCAGAAGACAAGCACCCCAATTTCACAAGGACAGCAGGGGCAACAGAAAATATCAGAAACTTGGGATCCTGATCAATCAGGAAGTCCACACTTGAACCTCCACAAAAATCTAACAATTATTGTCCAGATCTTTAAACAGCATGCTCAGAAGATTCAGGAGCTGGAGGAGGCACTTAAAGTTGAGCAAGACCTTAAAGGACACAGTGGCTTAAAGCATGAGGATGTTGTGCAGTTGGAGAACTTGCAGAAGGCCTTAAAAGAGAAGCAGAAAATGTGTCAGAAGCTGGAGGAGAAACTGGCTTCTGCTCAGTCCATCATTGCTCTGCAGAACTCATCCAAGAGCGATAAACACTCTGAGAGATGCAAAGGTAAGAATAGTCTCACTATTTTGTGTTCATGCATTTAAAACAAAAGCAAACCAAACACAGCGAACATTGTGTCAGTTGCCATTAAATGAATAAGGTCTAAATGACAACTGTTGCCTGTCATGCACTGTTAAATACATTAGTGCAGTGAATTCTACAAGTGTAAGAGAGGGTTAGTGGCTACTTATAAAAGTTGCTGCATCCTGAAGGTTATTAAGATAAAAGATTAAAGATATTAAGCATGCTCTCATAATAATGACACTAATGGATTGTGTTGTTTACAAACAACCGTATAAACATGTAAAATGTGGCACACAGCATGCTATATATTCAATAACATGGAAG
The DNA here is from genome assembly GCF_030014155.1 of Tachysurus vachellii. Lineage (NCBI taxonomy): Eukaryota > Metazoa > Chordata > Actinopteri > Siluriformes > Bagridae > Tachysurus > Tachysurus vachellii. Next base: position 7,616,921 of record NC_083476.1, on the reverse strand, counting down.
CTGGATCACTCACACGTCGTTGCTCTTGCTCGTGCTCATGCGTCCTAGCACCTCATAGTGAACAGGATGATAAAGGCATTCAGGTGGATACACAGGACCTGGGCTACGAGACAAGTGGAAGGAGTGAGACGGAGGTGGAAAGAGAAGAGGGCAGTAGCACAGGTAGACAAGAAAGAATTGGCAGAACTAACTCTCTCTTTCTATTTCACTCTATGTGTGGGGAATCTACCAAATCTAGCATTTCTTATCTGCTTAACAGACTTTACCAGTAATGCATTTTCTGTCACTTTAATTTTATTCTAGCCATTCACAGGCATTTGTTCATGTTAAAGATGTGCTGACTTTGTGTCCCTGAAAAAGCATGTGCTGTCTTTCACATTCCCAGATTAGTATTTTATGTGACAGGGGAACAGCTAGATAATGGAAGAAACTGCTGTTGACCAAATTGGGAGAAAATAAAATAAAGATTTGATAAATTAATAAAAAATGTGAATGCTGCATGTTCTTGGCACTTGGCATGATGCATGTCAGAAATGCGATGAAATAATGGAACGCTTCCTGATACTAACTATTGCTTCAGCATGGTTAACATGGTCTCTTAGAGATGAATCACGCTTGGTGAGGTGTCAAACATTTATAGGGATCCAATTTCCTTATTGTTGCATGGCCGTGTTGCTTTTCTGGAGTAATAAATTCAGACTAATAGGTTCCTTTGCTTCTCCCAAATTCAACATTTTAGTTGTGATATATTAATGTATTTTCGTTGTGTGTATATGATCGTTTTGGTCATTGTGTGTCTCAGATGTAGATGGTGGTGTGTGTTTGGACCCTGCTCTCTCCGAATTCACCTCAGCAGACAATCTGGACATGACAGCATCCAGCCCATCTTACCCAAGCTCACCTGATAGCTCTCCCCGTCTTCATGATCCCAATTCTGACCCCACACATGAGCTCTTGCAACTCAGGTCACAGGTCAAAAGTCAGCAAAAGGTTATTGCCCAACTTCAGCGACTGCTGCCCATTAAGTGCCTGACTGCCAAGGTTTTGACTTCTGACCCAGCAATAAGCTGTGAGGAAGAGGAGGAAAGTGCAACAATGAAGGCACGGATTTCCCAGCTTAGCGTTGAACTGGAGAGAGAGCGCACAATCAACAGGAGTAATGAGTCTGCTTCTCCATCCCGGTAAGTGTGAGAAAACCCACCTTCAATGCATTGTCACAATATGGTGCACATACAGTTAGTATAAATGACTGCATTTAAAATTACATTCTGGAAACCTTTTCTTCACTGTGGCTACTATAACAAAATTATTGCTACTGTAATTATAATAGAAATGTTTTTTCAACATATTTACTTATTGATTGTTCACATTGTCATGTGTATAACAATCTATTAAAAAGCTAAAAGCTATCATGTAAGTGGCATATTTAAGCTATTTAATCATTTTTGCCTGTAGGATGGAGTCTCTGGTGCAGTCTCAGGCACGAGAGTTGTGTGAATTACGTGAGCAAATAAGAGTTTCACAAACACTTGGTGCTGAACAGCGCAAGCAGCTGCTGGACCTTCGGGGGGCAATAGAGGAGCTGATGCAACCCAACGATGGGCAAAGTGTCATAAGCACAACACTCCAAAAACACCTGGACCGGAGTCTCAGCCTACTGGACAAACTGGAACAAGGTGATTTAAAGCAATTCTCACAATAGATGGGGTAATTCCAACTGGGGACTTGAACTGCTCTTAAGTTGCATGTTGAATAATTCATAACTTGTCACAGACTTGAAATTGACTGACATTATTTCTAGTTATTGGAAATGTAAAAATGTATTTATCAGTTAAAATGTCTGTAAAATCTTGCATTAGTATTAGGCTTTGGCTTCTTATACCTTCATATATATCTCAGTATACTGCTATTTATCACATTGTTTTTATTACTCAGCAGGCTCTCCTGTGGACTTGCAAGGTCTAGAGCTGTTTCAGAGGTGGGTCTCCATACTGTACATATGCCCACAAACGTTGAACATGAGAGAGAAAACATTTTAAGCACATGCTTTCAATTTTAAACCTCAACTTGATATCATAATGATGTTCTAATACACGTAGGACTATACATTAGCACGGATTTAAATCCTAGGAAAATATTATGTTAGTTTTAACCTGTCACCCCAGTGCACTTGTTTTGTGTGCACACAAAAATGACTTGTTTTCACATGGCCACAAAATTCATGAGCCAATTTTGGCTGCTAATATTTTGCACCAGAAATATACACTGATCAGCCACAACATTAGAACCTTGACAGGTAAACTTTATAGCATTGATTATCTAATAACCATGGCATTTTTTTTAAGGGGTGGGATATATTAGGTAGCAAGTGAACAGTCCATTTATGAAGTTGATGTGTTGGAAGCAGGACAAATAAGCAAGGATAAGGATCTGAGAGACTAACAGGGTCAGAACATCTCTAAAACAGCAGCTCTTGCGTACCTAACAAAAAAGACCTAAGTAAGGACAACCTGGTGACAGGTTCCTGGGTGCCCAAGGCTTAGTGATGCATGTGGGGTGACTATACCATCTTGCCCAATCCCACAGAAGAGCTACTGTTGCACAAATTGCTGAAAAAGTTGACACCCTGTTGGCTATGATAGAAAGATATGAAAACAAACAGTAAATCACAGCTTGCTGCATATAGGACTTTGTAGCTGCGGACCAGTCAGAGTGTCCATTTTGACAACTGTCCACCATTTAAAAGTGTCTATAATGGACATGTGAGCATCAGAACTGGACCATGGAGCAGAAGGTGGCCTGGTCTGATGAATCGTATTTTATGTACATCATGTGGAGGGCTGGGTGCGTGTGCGTCACTTACTTGGGGAAAAGATGGCACCAGGATGCATTATGGGAAGACGGCAGAGGCAGTGTGTTGCTCTGGATGATGTCCTGCTGAGAAATCTATGATCCTGATATTCATGTGGATGATACATTGAGACATTCAACCAACATTCTTGCAGACCACGTACACCCCTTCACAGCCATATAGTTCCCTAATGGCAGTGGCTTCTTTCAACAAGATAATGTGTCCTGCCACACTGCAAAAAATGTACAGGAATGGTTTGAGTAAATTGCCTGATACCACAGAACACCTTCAGAACTTTTGTGCAGTGCATGCCTCAATGTGTTTGAGATGTTTGGGCAGCATAAAGAGGACCTCAACAATATTAGGCAGGTAGTTGTAATGTTATGGCTGATTGGTGTATAATTCATCATTGGAAGCCTTTCACTTTACACCAGTAATGGTAGAGCTGCTACATACCTGTGCTATGCCCCACTGCTGTGTCAGGAAGCTTGTGTGGCTACTGGAGGAGCTGCAGTGGCTGCGTAGTCGGCTAGAACATGACAGAGAGCAGCACCGTTTGCAGATTGCCTATTTATGCAGGCAGAACCAGAATCTTGCTTTGGCAACGAAACAGCATGTACACCTGTGAGTGGGGCTGCCGGAGCCTGTGTGCAGTGTGTGTGTGTGTGCAAGGAGTTCGCTTTCCAATCTTAGTCTTATTTTCTTTCTTTTTTACAGATTTTCTTAAGTGCATGCTTGGGTTTATCTAGGATGGCCATGCATGTGGCCCATCAACAAATGCCTTTCTATTTCAATCATTTAAGTTACATTTTGAGAATTATAGGCTCTAGTTTGAGTGGTCTTCTTAAACAGCACAATGTTATTTCTTCACATTTAATTGTTTCTTGCAGATTTGCCTTTCGTCTTCTGAGTGAACTTCATTACGAATAAAACGTAAAAGGATGTGCTGTTATATAAAGAATAAACAATGACAGGGTGGTGTGATGTGTCTTAACCTGAAGAAGAGGGACTCACACACCTCAAAGTTGATTATTCTTTAATAACACCACTTGCTGAAGTGCTTTATTCCACTTATACCTCCAGTGTCAGCCTTTTTAATGGGTTTTATCGTTTAGGTGCAGATGATTTGTAGTGTGGATTTTCTAAGCTGGGGGTTTATGAACGTGTGTTTGTACCCAGCTGACGCCACACATTTGTAGCTGGTAGCTGCTTAGATGCCTTTTAATCAGTTGTTTGTGTCTATGTATGTCAGATTTACAGTAGAGCTCCAGGAGAAGGAGAAGGTCATTCGGCAGCTGAAGGATCAGCTGCTTGGCAAAGTTCCTAGTATGCACCAGGAGTTAGAATCTGAGATGAGTGACGGGATCTCTAACAGCAGTACTGTTTCTGTTCACGACAGCCTGCACGACCTTCACACCCTCACGGCCAGTGGAGCAACTGAAGGTATCATTCACCAGCACACAGCCATAATTGACATGAAAGATTAATTCCATCCCATTCCAGTACATTTACTCTGGTAGAGTTTTGGGATTTTTTGGAACCTGTAATGTGAAAGGTGACTTTCAACATTAGACTCATTTGACTTTTCTCATTGCGTCCACTATTTTGAAGTCACTATGAGATCCAGGATTGTTTAACACTGTGCCAAAGTTGCATTCAAACTGATACTGGTTCTGGGTATCTTTTCAATGCTATTCTCAGTTATGTATGTACAGATATCCGGACATATTTTTACAAGTAAATGATTCCAAAGTAATTGATTGATTAAGAGCAATCACATTAACTTTGTTGTGCTAGTACCTCTATTGAAAAAGAAAACTGAGAGCAGAATTGTGTGCAGCTATCACAAACATAAATCACAGGCTGAGAAATCTTACATCATGAGACATAAAGTCAGGCTCATACTTATATATTGCTCAGAAGCTCCTTGTTACACAATTCCACTTGAATATATGTATATATAATGTAGAAAATAAATAAATAGTAGAAAGGATGTTTTTACTCACACTCTCTGGTGTCATGGGTTTCCTTTTATGTCTGGTTCATTATGGATAAATTAAAATTTTATTCTGAATTTCCATATTTCTGTAACACTGCTGAGTGAATATTTATTGTTAATAGCTCTACAAATAAAATGGAATTTAATTTAAAATAAAGTAGCGTTGAGGTCTGTAAAGGCTGCTCGGTTTTTACATTGTCGTATATATGATATATGTAAGGGTCTGTTCTAGTCAGTGGCTTTTACAAGTGTATTCTTCTGAAAGTGATTAAAAAAAATGTTTATTTAAATAATAAACGTACAGTGTGCGTATCGTGAATTAGTCAGGTTACGAAGTGATTTTTTCTCCGGTTACTAAAAATGCGTATCTGTTGTCCCAATTATTCTCTAAACCAGTGTAGCAGCCTGTGTAATTGTGTGTGTTTTCCTATTAATTCACAATTTTATAAGTGTGGTATAGTGAACTGAATGATAGAACAGTGTCCAATTGCAGTTCTTGAAAATATATTATTTACCAGGCCTATCAGGTTTAGCCTCTTATTGCAGAGGGCCTTTGTGTGCGAGTGTGAGAGGATCTAAACACCCTTCCAAAGCTTGCATTCTTGCTGAAGCCTTTGCTGTGTCGGGTAAATGAAAAGAATTTTTGTACTTTAAGAGCTGTGTACTGCTCAGGCTTTTGTTCTCTGAGGAGCTAACTTGCCTAGAATCTTAATACTTTGAGCCAGAGGTTTGTTTGAGCTAGTGTTAGCAAGTTAAGGTTTCTACTCAGAGCTTCAAATATTATATATTATATTATATATAGAGCACGTACATTAGAAAAGTTGAGCAGTTCAGAGCTCTGGACTTCAGTCTTCTAAATATTACAAGAGTCTTTTAGGAAGAGGCTGTTCAACTGACATTGCATTTGAGGATGAGAAATTGTAAAATAAGAGGAAATAAGCATCAGGTTGCTGGGAATGTTTTTTAATTTATGAAATGTCTTGGCATGACTTGTTTAGATTTGCTACTGTCACTTTCTCTCTGTGTGTGTGGGTGTGGGTGTGAGATTATATGTAGTTGTATGTATAGGTGTCAAACAGTGAAGACTATAGTTGCTTTTTGGTTTTCCGTAGGTTTGAAGTCAACCGGTGGAAAGAGTGTTCCTGAAGCTGATCCCCATCCTTCATCAGTTTGTGTGGCTGCTGATTTGACTAGATCTCAGGGTGAAGAGGGAAATGTTTATAATCTACAGAAGGATAACAGTCGTCTACAAGAACAGCTGAGAAAGAGCGAAGAGCTTAACGCCACACTGAGGAGCGAGCTCGACCTCACTCACTCCATCCTTACACACACACAGAGTCAGAACATCATGCTGACCAAACACACTCAAAGCAGCTCGTCAGTCACACACACACACTCCCAGAGCCGAGCTACAGACAGCCAGCAGGCTCAGCATGAGTCAGTCCTAACAAGTATCAGCTCAGGTAGAGGAGTGCATGTGTGTGGGTTTCTTTTTTTGTACCTGTTTTTGTTTTTACTTTTCTGTAATCCTGTTCCTTATTGTTTTATTTTTCAACGTCACCCCTCCCTCTGTATCTGTCTTTCTGCCTCCTCTTTTTCTCTCAGATTTGTTAATGGAGCACCTGCAGGAGATTCGAGCTCTACGTCAGCGCTTGGAGGAAACAATCCACACCAACGAGAGACTACGAGAGCAGCTGGAGCGAAAACTTCAGCAGGCTGATAGAGACCCAGGTACACCCACAAACATACCCTTACACACACATGCACTGTAATCCTCTAGATGCATGTTCACTGAATGTGCTTCTGCAAGATTTACAGGATTATAAGAAAGATATGCAGTGTATTTTATTTATTTTACAGCAGATACTCACATCTTTATTGCTGGGTCAGAAGATGCAAGTAAGCTGAACAGTGATATCCATTACCTTTGGGCTCAGAACCACACACTTAAAGAACAACTTAACCAGGCAGCAAGAGGTATACACAGACATATGACTTTAAATTCAAGGAATGTTTAATTATATTGTATTATATTCTGTGTGTGTGTGTGTGTGTAGATAAACAGAAAGAGAATGACTGTCTGAGAGAGACTTTGTCAAGGCGCACAGCCAAACTTGATCTCAGCAGAAAAGAGTGTGAAATGCTGCGTGAGGAACGCACACACTTGCAGAACAACCTGTACAGGTAACAAACACAGTACCTGCAAACATACAGAACAGCTCGTGGATTCACTCACATGAAAATAAAAATTATGAGAAGTATAGAATTGTTTTTCCTGGAAATGCATCTGAAGATCCTCAGTTCCTGAAAACAGACCTGCATGTTAACTGCTTATTTAGGCTACAATGTGGGGCTGAACCACTGACACAGGAATTTCTTTTAAATTCTGTCTGTATGTTTGGGTGTGTAAAGTAATTGTGTGTGTCTGTAGGCTGCAATGTGAGCAAAAGCTCCAAAAGCAACAGTTGGTAGACACTCAGCAACTTCTGCAATCAGTGCAAGTTGAACTCCAGGTGCATGAACAGATCAGGAACTCAGTAAACACCCACACAGGTACAAACTAAACACACACACACACACACACACAGACTAAAATGGTTTGCAATATTTATATGTATTGTATGTGTGTGTAAAAGAGGAGCGTGGTGGTTCAGAGTCTTCTGACGTGGATCTGAGGGAGTTGTTGAGTGAAGTCCGGCATCTTCGTCTACAGCTTGAGAGAAGTATCCAGACCAACACAGCACTGAGACACAAACTGGAACAACAACTACTAACCCAAACTGATCCTCCATCTACCATCAACATCAACTATCTACTCCCTCAAGCAGGTATTTAAAAACGTGCAGCTCCCAACAGAGCTTTAGGTTTTTGTGTTATCCTAAGTGTGTAACCTAGTGAACCAGTATTAATGGATTCATAGAGACTTAAAGCACTTTTTTATGTCGCTCTGACAAAAATGTAAACAAATCACAAATACATATCTGCCATTACATTTAAAATTCATATTAAAGTGATTTTAGGTAAATGTAGTTAATTTGAAAATTAGTTGGAAAAATGGCAGTTTATTGGTATTATTAATCCCGATACTGGTATTAGTGACATTAGTTATCCGAATTATTTGTGGTGATAAAATACTGACCTCAATACTATCTCTCAATCTGTTAGCAGCAACATTTCTGTCCACTGGGTGGCATGCATTTACACCTCAGAAGTAATATTACAACTCGGAGCACAGGATAAGTGCAACAGTGTTGTGCTTTTGAAACTTCTCAGCATTGTAGAAAGAAAGCAATTCTAAAGTGTGAGGAACCTATAATGCCACTCATTTTAATAATACCTGAACATTTTCTTGTTTGTGTGAGAGATGGAGATTTATTTATAAATACTGCTGTCATACAGCCATCTTTCACTTTCTACGTTTTGCCTCATACACAGGTTGTACCACATATACACCATACAGAGCTATTCAGTTAGAATCTTGACGCTGTGTTCGGAGCTGCAACAGCTTTTAGCTGTTAACTACTGTGCTGTTCACTACATCTTGAACTGGCATATATTTTCCACTTTGCGTTATCTCTGAAGTATCCCACATCTCCCACCATCAAGCATTTAACAAACTTGACACCCGCTGTTACCCCCTTACCAATTTCATGCCCAGCTGTACAGTGTTTACTGTTTGGTAACATTTGTTCCGCATCTTGGTAACTAGCTCTCTATATTCATTTATTGTCATATATATTAGCAAGAATATGCTGTATATTCTCTCTCTCCCTCTATCTTTCTCAGATGAAGGAAGTAAATCAGAGATGCAACGTCAGCACTCACACACGGACCCCTCTAGTGCTGCATATGGTACATTATTCTGTTTTGAGAATTTGTGTGACTGCAAAAATATCTGGCTCCTGTGATATGAACATTTTTTTGCATACAAAAAAAATAGCATACTGTGTGTAATACTAACTGTGCGTGTGTGTGCATTTGTGTGTGTGTAGACAGCTGTAGCTCTGTGCGAGGTGATTCTCCAGCTTTGTCCCGACTGGTTCCAGGTCACAGGCTGTGGGCAGATCGACATGGGCGTCATGTTCTAGGCCTCATAGAGGATTACAGCGCTCTCAGCAAACAGATCAGAGAGGCCAAAAGAATCACTGCAGCTATGGATAATCAACTACAGGACAGGGTCAGAACACACACAAACACATAAACACACTAACTTATAGTGCGATAATTGTGCCCTAAATGTGCTGGAAAAATTCATTAAGGTTAAATGTACATCTACATCATTGCTACATCATTCTTGAGCTTCTGTGTGGCTCAAAGAAGGACCTGAATGTCTACGCCATGTACTCTGATAGACTCTAATAAAAGTTTGCCTTTCAATAAGCTGCTATTTCACAGATATATTTACAGATCTTATTATAACAGAGCATAATAAGCCAGGAAACGCACTAATTACAGCCAATCACATATTACTACCATCCATGTTACTACTACAGTCATACACACAGAATGTTTCTATAATTTCCTACTAATTATTATTTGTGTGTGTGTGTTAGTTCGTGGAGTGTGCAGGTTTTTCAGGTAGTGTGAGCACCATGCAGCAGGTGTTAGAGGAAGCTGGGCGATTGCTAAAACTGCTCTGGAGAGTATCGCTACCCACAGGAGACCTCACACACACTCAGCAGGTAATAAACATGTATCCACACAAAAACACATACAGTACACACCCCTTGCTACAGGGTAGCACAATGATTTAACACCTTTCTCTGAGGATTGGGGAGTTTTTGTTGGTGCAGATAATGGTTTACTCTAAAGCTATTGGCTTTATATACAATTTCCACAGAAACATCGCAGGTAAACAGTTAAAAATAGCTTATTTGCAAATACAACATGACACTGGAGAAACAGCAACAACTAGCTGTGCCGTTTCATTCATTGATATTCAGAAATACGGTTCATTTGCGGAGTTAATTTGTGTCTGTGGTAGCAGTTATGCCATAATTCCTGAGTGGGATCAGTATGTTTCTTTACTACACACTATACTTAGGAGACATACTTTCTCAGTTCAATCCTCAGTTTGTCTTTTCAGCTCTGTGAGCCATTTCACTTTCTGTCTTTGTAGGCATAATTAAAAAAAGTAACGGACAAGAATTGTGATTTAAGCGTGATTGGCATTTATCAACATGTGCCTGGGAATAAAAAACAGTTTTAGTTCTGTTTAGCCTACAGAAATATTTTTACACACAGATTTACTGAAAAACTGTGTTTAGTCTATCCCCTGTTACATTTTCTCTACTGGTACAGAATGAAGTGCTGAGGAGTGAGATCACTCAGCTGAAAAGCAGACTGACTCAGCAGGAGCGAATGCTGACTGGCACTGTCAAACGACTCCGATCTACCAACCAGCTCAAAGAGGGCATGGAGCGGATCATCATCGAGCAGTGTAAGTCATACATGTACATCACAACACACATGCAGGCTTATGTATAACTCCTGTAGGTGACTTTTATTTGAACTATTTCTGTTTATCTGTGTAGTGTCACTGACTCACAGAGTGTTAAAGAAAGCACGAGGAAACCTTGAGGTGAGTTAGCAGTCTCTCACTTATTTTTTCACTGTTCTCTCACTCAGGATAAAACATCTGTAATCTGTGGTTACAGTGTATTTTTGAACTCCAAGGGGGAAACTAAAATAGTCACGGTGACCACACTCCACTGAAAAGTAACACTACTGTGTGAACAACGCTTTGGTTAACTTGGATCATATCTCATAAATATGATCATAAAGCATCAAGTCTTGATCCGTGTCCGAATGTGAAAGCGAAGCTTGTCTACACTGAGTGTGACTGGTCATGCTGCTGTTAGAACCATGTCTGAACACTTGGAATCTGACTGGTAATAAGGCGTGTAGCACAGGTACAACAGCACAGGTAGTTATTGCCTGGAACTTAATTTAATGAGCTTATTCTATTACGGTTTTATTTCTGTACTAACACCGCACACACAACTTTTACACAGACGCTATAATAACTAGGTAAAAAAAACGTGGTGGTGTTTAACAAAGGCAGCAACTGCAACTTTTAGAAAATGGCTTCAGGTTATGGAGAGAATCTAGCATTCGGGTACTAATCTCTCTCTCTCTCTCTCTCTCTCTCTATCTTTTCTCACCCTGTATCTGTTCTGTAACACCTCTGTTACAGTCTAAGTATTTCAATGTTTTGGGGATAAAAGACCTACAGATGGAAGGTTAGTTTTAGTGATATGATTATGTCGAGCGGATTTTGGATGTTTTTTGTCTTTTTGCATAAAGTTTTCACAATTCGCATGATGTGCAAAAAGAAAAACCTAGCATGTATCCAGACTCTTATTTTCTTGCCAGTGTTTTCAGTGTGTGTGCATGAAATTGAACTACATACTGTTAAAATATCAACTCATTTAGCCAAAGAAAACCTTTATTGTCCTTTATTTTTAATTAAAAATGTTAATACTTAGTGTGAGCACTTATGCGTGGATTTTTGTGATCATACTCTGGCATTTAATGACACTGCTTTTTTGTTTTTTCAGGAAATCCCATTGAATGCCCAGTGACCAGTCAACAGACAGACATCGCTTTCTAATCTGCCTCCTGTATTCTACCTGTCCAGGACACTATTTCTGTCAATCATGTCTGATATCTGAAGCTCTAATTAGATGTCCATGAGAGAATTTTAATGTGCTTGGATTTAGATTTGGAGGCACCAAATAAAATGCACATTTTACAGAGGCTTATCTCGTAAATATTGAATGTCTTTTAGTTCTTTATTTAATGCCTTTTTAACATGTTCCTTTCATAGATCTTGCTTTTGTCCACTGCCTGATTGATGTAATGTCATATTTTATACTGTATTCATTAACAGAGTTCTAGTTTATCTAAAAGGGCTTAAAGATTGTGGTACAGATGCATTAAAACTCTTCAGCACTGATCCATTGTCAAGTCTTTTCTTTTAATAATAGATGTTAACTGTGTAGATGTAGGTGTTACTGATAAATATAATTATGCTCAAGCTAAAATTCAAAGATTAATCCAGAGTTAGAATTATGAGATCTGTACAATATATGGTAAGGATTACACATACATTTCAGCGTTTTTCAGCTCTTTTGGTTTCTAAAATTTACTAAAAAGAGAAAGGCAAACATTTTATTCTACACAGGAAGTCTCATGTTGTTGTTCAGTAAGCCATTTATGTTTATCAGCATTTTACTGGATATAGAGTTTGTTCTGAGAACCATAATTAGGTGGGAGGTCACTAGAAATCCCAGGGGAAGTTGTGGACTGCTGCACAGTCTGATTACTGATTACTAATGTTACTGAGAAACAAGGAAAAATAAACAAATCTGTCCTGAAGTCTCTCATCTTGGAAAACCTAAAAGGGCAGCAGAACGTTTTACAAAGTGGACTGAAATCCCACTGAACAGTAACTAGTCTGGAGGCTCAGTTGATTACATTAGCTTGATGGAGTTTGATTACTAAATTTATATATTCAAAAACAAATTATACTTTGTCAGGTAAAAAAAAAAGAATTGTGACCTGTTAAAGAAAAATAAGTGTTTAAATCAGCATGAAGAAAGTAATCATTTACTCAGCAGATTTGCCCGGATGCAGAAAGCATTTACTTCTGTCTGTCAGCCACACAAAATACATGTCCTGTGTGGAGAAACTAGTCACATGCATTGCTCAGGTGTGATTTTAGCCCATTTTTAATACAAACAGTCTTTTGTGTGTGTGTGTGTGTGTATATATATATATACACACATTGAACAAAATTATAAGCCCAACACATGTTTTTGCCCCCATTTTTCATGAGCTGAACTCAAAGATCTAAGACATTTTCTATGTACACAAAAAGCCTATTTCTCTCAAATATTGTTCACAAATCTGTCTAAATCTATATTAATGAGCAATTCTCCTTTGCCGAGATAATCCATCCACCTCACAAGTGTGGCATATCAAGATGCTGATTAGACAGCATGATTATTGTACATGTGGCCACAATAAAAGGCCATTCTAAAATGTGCAGTTTTATCAAACAGCACAATGCCACAGATGTCACAAGTTTTTAGGGAGCGTGCAATTGGCTTGCCTGATAAATCAAAACACTTAGCCCAGGTTAAATCAGCTAAAGGATGTTCAAACAATCACCAGAGGGTAAAATAAGTATTGAACACGTCACCAGTTTTCTCAGTAAATATATTTCTAAATTGCTGTTGACATGACATTCTCACCATATGGATTGTACATAGAAAGCTGAACAAAGGGGGGGCACGATGGCTTAGTGGTTAGCACGTTCGCCTCACACCTCCAGGGTTGGGGGTTCGATTCCCGCCTCCGCCTTGTGTGTGTGGAGTTTGCATGTTCTCCCTGTGCCTCGGGGGTTTCCTCCCGGTCCAAAGACATGCATGGTAGGTTGATTGGTATCTCTGGAAAATTGTCTGTAGTGTGTGATTGCGTGAGTGAATGAGAATGTGTGTGTGTGTGCCCTGCATAACAGTGGCAAATACACACAATACAAGTGAGAATTATGAATGAATCATTTCATTTATTATTCCTTTTAACTGTTTTAATGCAAAATGACTGTATTATCAATTCGAGTCATTTGTGTTTCATAGATATGCCTTCAAGAATTGTGATGATTTGTCATATTGTTCCTCTTTCACTTTGTTCTTTAGTCATTAAAAAAATCTCTACAGTTGTTAAATCTGCAATTAATGTGTCACTATACTTCATCTTATCATTGTTTAAATTGAGAGTTGAGTATCCCACAGTATTGTTTCTTGCAAGGGTGTCAATTTCAGACATGTTGCAGCATGAGTTCTTTGACCATTCAAGTCAAGTCAAGTCAAGTCAAGAAGCTTTTATTGTCATTTCAACCATATCTAGCTGTTGCAGTACAGAGTGAAATGAGACAACGTTTCTCCAGGATCATGGTACTACATAAAACAAAGACAGGGCTAAAGACTTGTAAGTAGTCTTAGACACATAAAGTGCAACTGTGCAACCTGGTGCAAACAGTGCAGGACAAGACAAACAAGAGACAAGACAGTGCAGGACAAAAGACAGTGCAGACACAAAGTTACAAAACTTACAAAAAAGTTACAAAAAATGCAATACACAAAAGACAATAAACAGTAACAGAAACAGCGCCGACCGACCAGTGTAAATACTGTATGTGAATACTGAATGTTCAAACAATATTTCGTACAGTAACATTAGAATGAACACAGTTTCTTAGCAGCAAGTCCTTGAGATAATATATAGAATTGTGCAAAAAACAGCAAATGACTGAAATATTGTATAGTATGTGCGAAATGGCTGAGATGTTGTACAATATGTGCAAAAACGGCTGAAATGTTGGGACAGTTTGTGCAAAAACAGCAGAAAAAGTGTGCAAAACAGCATGTAAACAGTTTGCTGGATTGTAAGCAGCATGTAAACAGTATGATGTGTCAGTGTGTGTGTTTTGTGAGGGTCTATGCAGTCCATACAGATGATGTGTGTGTATGTTGTGCTCAGTACAGTACAGTTCAGTTATTGAGAAGTCTGATGGCTTGTGGGAAGAAACTGTTACACAGTCTGGTCGTGAGGGCCCGAATGCTTCGGTACCTCTTTCCAGATGGCAGGAGGGTGAAGAGTGTGTGTGAGGGGTGTGTGGGGTCATCCACAATGCTGTTGGCTTTGCGGATGCAGCGTGTGGTGTAAGTGTCTATGATAGAGGGAAGAGAGACTCCAATGATCTTCTCCGCTGTCCTCACTATCTGCTGCAGGGATTTGCGATCCGAGATCGTACAGTTCCCGAACCAGACAGTGATGCATCTGCTCAGGATGCTCTCAATGGTCCCTCTGTAGAACATGGTCAGGATGGGGGGAGGGAGATGTGCCTTTCTCAGCCTTCGTAGGAAGTAGAGACGCTGCTGGGCTGTCTTGGTGATGGCGCTGGTGTTGAGTGACCAGGTGGGGTTCTACGCTAGATGAACACCAAGAAATTCGGTGCTCTTGACGATCTCTACAGATGATCCGTCAATGTTCAGCGGAGAGTGGACACTCTGTGCTCTCCTGAAGTCCACAACCATCTCTTTAGTTTTATTTACATTCAGAGAAAGGTTGTTGGTTCTACACCAGGCAGTTAGTTGTTGCACCTCCTCCCTGTATGCTGACTCGTCGTTCTTGTTGATGAGACCCACCACGGTCGTGTCATCGGCGAACTTGATAATATGATTCGATCTGTGCATTGCTGCACAGTCGTGAGTCAGCAGAGTGAACAGCAGTGGACTGAGCACGCAGCCTTGAGGAGCTCCAGTGTTCAGTGTGGTGGTGCTGGAGATGCTGTTCCCGATCCGGACTGACTGAGGTCTCCCAGTCAGGAAGTCCAGGATCCAGTTGCAGAGGGAGGTGTTTAGTCCCAGATGATTGTATTGAATGCTGAACTAAAGTCTATGAACAGCATTCGTACATAAGTGTCTTTATTGTCCAGGTGAGTGAGGGCTAAGTGGAGGGCTGTGGCAATGGCATCGTCTGTGGAGCGGTTTGGACGATACGCGAACTGTAGGGGGTCCAGTGAGGGTGGTAGCTGGGTCTTGATGTGCCTCATGACGAGCTTCTCGAAGCACTTCATAACTATGAGTGTGAGTGCAACGGGACGATAGTCATTGAGGCAGGACACTGTAGACTTCTTTGGGACAGGAACGATGGTGGTAGTTTTGAGGCACGTAGGAACAACGGCGCTGCTCAGGGAAATGTTGAAGATGTCCGTAAAGACATCCGTTAGCTGTTCTGCACATTCTCTGAGCACCCTGCCGGGAATGTTGTCTGGTCCAGCAGCCTTCCGTGGGTTAACTCTGCATAGAGAGCTCCTCACGTCGGCCGTGGATAGACACGGCCACAGATGGTCACAGATTCCACTATCTGTGGATAGTCACAGATTCCACAGTCATCTGCAGCCAGAAGTCTAGTCTGTGATCTCTGGTTTGAAGCAATGGCTCTTATTGCATGTTTCTTCTCAATTTACAGCAGCATAAATCAATCATGAGTGCCTATAGGTTCATATCTGGAGAAGAGGTGGAATAAAGTATAAACAGTATGTCACCTTGTTTTATGCTTTCAAAACTTTTCATATAAAATAAAAACAGAACAGAATCGATCTTATCAGTATCAGTAATATTTTATATGTGCATTTATAGTTAAAACAAAATTAGACCTAGATACAAAATAAAACAAAAAAATTAAGGTAAATCTAAAAATTTTTACTTAATTTATCAAATTTATTACTGAAAAAAATTGTAGCATTTGTATTAGGTGCTTCTGAGTGCATAGCATGTTGTATGAAGATTTAATAGAGGTTTCTTTTATTATCCTGACAGATTTACACCTCAGCAGCTGGCAGCTCAGAGAATCGGCTTGTTCTCATACGGATCAGGCTTCACTTCCACACTGTACTCAGTCAGAGTGACACAAGTGAGTGAATACTCTATAATCTAAATATCTGACTTCAATACATTTAATTAATTGTCTGACTCCATAGGATTATCTCCTAGTGCTTCTACCTCCTTAGACGTTTAATATAAGCCCCTACATCATTTTACGCCTTCACTGTTGAGAGCATCATGACTGGCTGCATTGTATGAGAAAAGCACCACCCTCGACTCCAGAAAGTGGTACAAACAGCCCAGAACATGTTCCAGTCAGGAAATTTCATGGCACAGCCTACAGTATTAACTACCATGTACTTTATGTACTGTACTTTATAATAATCACTTACATCCACTGTACAGATATCATACTTGACTCGAGACTCAATGTCCTTGTACTGTACATGCAAAACTATCACACTTTTGGACAGCATACAATGTTTACACTGCTTAAGAATACAATTTTTATTTGTAGTTACTTATTGTATTATGTTATAATCTCAATTCTCAAGAATTTCATCATATATAGATGCTTAAAGCACTTCGTTATGCACATGACAACAAACATGATCCCTGAAATTTGAAGAGCTATCCCCTAGTCCCGTAGCAAACTAATCTACTCTCTGATAGGGAACCAATGCAGTGTGAATAAGATAGAGGTGATGTGGTAACCTTTTGGTTACTAGCTCTAATACAAAAAAAAAAAAAAAAAAAAATGTATTCTTTTTTTTTACCGTTAACAGGCCTCCAGGTGGTCCAGTGGAAGGCTCCCATGCTCACATTGTCCTGGCCCGGGTTCGATTCCTGGGCAGGGTGCAATCCCAGGCACTGAACAGTTAATTCTCACAGCATGGAAAAAATGAGAGGGTTGTGTAAGGAAGGGCACAACCTGTGCCAAATCTAATATGCGGACCACGTGATCCCCTGTCACAAAGTGATGTGACATACAGCCAAGTGTGGTGACCCATACTCAGAATTCGGTCTCTGCGTTTAACCCATCCAAAGTGCGCACACACACAGCAGTGAACACACACAAAGCAGTGAACACACACCCGGAGCAGTGGGCAGCCATTTAAGCTTCAGCTCCCGGGGAGCAGTTGGGGGTTCATGCCTTACTCAAGGGTACCTCAGTTGTGGCTGGCCCGAGACTCGAACCCACAACCTTAGGGTTAGGTGTCAAACTCTCTAACCATTAGGCCATGACTTCCCCAAACTTTGTGGTAACCCCAAACTGGGACCTAAAGCATCTGTGGTAACCCCAAACTGGGACCTAAAGCAGCCTGTGTGTGTTATGAAAAAAGAATGCTATGCAAAACATTTTATCTACATAAGCTTCAAACGAAAGACTAGCATCAAGAGTCACACTTCTGTATTTTACTGCTGCACAGCAGGAAACTGAAAAGCCTGCCAAAAATACTATGCAATCAGAAAACGTATGTTTAGCTTAATGTGGTGCTAAAACTTCTGTCTCGTGTTCTTGTACTTCTGTCTTTTGTAGGTCAGTTTTTAAGTAGGTGGTATATTTCATGTGGTATGTAACATTCATATAAAGACATGAAGAATCATACTGTGGCTTGCCTTCTTACCATGGTGTATCCTGGTAAATGACTTCCTCACACACACACACACACAAACAGGTTTACATAGTAGTACTATGATAGGTATTAACCACTGCATACCTGTATCACCCTACAAGACACCAGATATTCACGTAGCCTCTTTAATATTGCTATAGGTCTCTTGACAGCTTTCCGGATAAATAAAGAAAAAATGTCCTTAAATCATTTGAGAGAGATAACATTTTTGGTGGCCCATTTTTCCTCTTGATGACGGCTTTTTATGCAATTCATGTTTTGGAAATTCTTTACATAGCGCTCTTCTGAGATATTTTAAGGAGATTAAATAAAACCATTGTTTTAGCAGTCAGATGGAGCCAATAAGATGCCAAGAAGACCCTCCAGAAACAGATGATCTTTATTTGGAGCTAATGAGAATCATTCCATTGCTGACGAATGTGTGACGTACAAGCGAAGTACATCGCTTTTTACTTTGTACTTTGATTTGTTTATTCTGAGCAGTCACATGCCATGTTATAAACGTGTATGTAAAACATGTAAAATATAAACATTGCAATATCACAATGATGGTTGAAACAGACTTGACCAGATACTCATTCAATTTTAAAAAAGGCTGTAAAAACTTACAGACAGTTTGAAACTTCTGTCTCATACTCTTCCTTCCCCTATTGCATTGCTTACTCAGAAGGAAAGAGGAGGAATAGAGGAAGGAAGAGTATGATTTATCATAAAATTCATAATATGTATTATAAAAAACAAAGTGTTGGGACTGGTTGATGAATTGATGGGGTGATAGTCCTAATTTTCATTCATTCATTCATCTTCTACCGCTTATCCGAACTACCTCGGGTCACGGGGAGCCTGTGCCTATCTCAGGCGTCATCGGGCATCAAGGCAGGATACACCCTGGACGGAGTGCCAACCCATCGCAGGGCACACACACACTCTCATTCACTCACGCAATCACACACTAGGGACAATTTTTCCAGAGATGCCAATCAACCTACCATGCATGTCTTTGGACCGGGGGAGGAAACCGGAGTACCCGGAGGAAACCCCCGAGGCACGGGGAGAACATGCAAACTCCACACACACAAGGTGGAGGTGGGAATCGAACCCCGACCCTGGAGGTGTGAGGCGAACGTGCTAACCACTAAGCCACCGTGCCCCCCTATAGTCCTAATTTTGGATTTTGTAATTTTGTAATTTTGTATTTTGTAAGATATGTGCTTATTCAGCAACTCTTCATTCCTTTTAGGTCATAAAGTGGTGTAGTAGGCTGCGAAAAAATGGAATTTAACAGCCAAATCTCACACTGTCTTTTTCTGTTGAGGATACACTTGTAAATGTGGACAACAGGATAACTTTTAACCATCCCTGATACCCCCCGGGGTTTTATCTGTGTGCCTCAGCAGAAACCGGGACTCATCAGGCCAGACAAGTTTTTCCTGTCTTCAGGGTTTCAGTTTTGTTCTCAATGCAAATTCAGCTTTCTTTTCTTAGTTGATAGGCAGAGCAAAAAACATGATCTTCCAACTAATGTCTAAAAAATTTCTTTTTTTATATATAATATTTATATATATCTACAAATATATTGATTGAATATGTTGATTCATTTCTTATATCACACACAAATCTAGCAGAGGTAAATTCCAACCATTAAAGGTTGACGTTATTGTTTAAGGGAGTTAAGAGACCATATAAACACTGTAGTTATATAATATATGTGTGTTGTGTGTTAAACCCAAAGCTATATCTTGGTCAATTTGACCTGGTGAAAACCCCCAATGGGAGCAGAAAATGTAAGAGCCACACAAGAGTTAACAAATTCCAGTTCCTCTTTCCATATGTAAGATAATCACTGAAATGACATCACACAGGGAAAAAGTTTCACTGCCCACTACTGAATAATGTCCAACTATGACCAAGTGTTTCTACAGGCTAATACCCATGAAGAGGGCCTCCTGAAAAATGTAATATGAGGCCAAGAAACCAATGCCAGATACGTCAGTACCCACTAAACGCTTTATGAACAGAAATGCAACCAAGAAAAAGAAAGAAAAAAGGCTACAGCCAAGACCACAGCGTTGGCTGTAAAATGAGCTCTGCAAAATCCCCACTGCAATCTAAAACAGCTCATACATAAATCACAAACTTCATATAGTCATATATACAAGTACAGTCACAAAGTTTATTTTTCAAGCAATATTCTTCCATTTATTACTAAATTAACTCAAACTCAGTGTTGAGAGAAAGTGACTAAAAGCTGAAAATGAATCACATAAATCGATATTCGGATAGATTGAACTTTATACATTTGTAAAACATAAATTGCAACCACCCTAAGAATAATTTAGTCATAAATAATAAAAGCTAACTTTACGTATTTGGTCTTAATACCTTTAGCGCATTATATACTGCTGGAAATTGTTGTGCCTGCAGCCATTTTGCAGTGTTGACCATGTTCTCACTATGCACACATGTGACCATGTTCTCACTATGCACACATGTGACCATGTTCTCACTATACACACATGTGACCATGTTCTCACTATGCACACATGTGACCATGTTCTCACTATGCACACATGTGACCATGTTCTCACTATGCACACATATGGACAAATATATTTAATATTAAATATAAAAATATAAAATATTTACAGTTGCACTTTTGGGTTACATCCAGATTAGTATGGATTTCTTTTATTTCCCATCATTTCTGGCTTGCACATTAGGTATAGATTAAAAAATGCAAAATTTAGATCTGGAAACATGTAAATTTAATTGAATTGAACATCCAGTATTGAACACGACTTCAGTGCTAAGTACAACAACCAATAGGAAGTTCATTTTAGCTTGAACTGTAGTTGTCAGGATGGATATCATTTAAAAACAAACTGTCAAAAAAACACACTGGCAAACATCAGAGTCATTTCAGTGCTTTCCAGCTACAAAATTTTATACTTGTCATGGACAAAATTACACATGGCTTTGGCTCCCACATTTATGCATCATAGATGAAGCTTAATTTGCACTATTGTGTACTGAGTCTTGCATTGCCTTAAATGTGGCACCATGATCCTAGAGGATAATAATATGTATAAAAAACTGAATGTCTAGAAATTGCCAGAAATTTTAGACCCCTAAATTGAAAAATCTTGATCCTTAAAAGTACATTCTCACCATTTTAGAAAAAATAGCAAATTCATAAGATAAACTTTTTTTCTAGCAGAATCGGTCAGTATAGGAGCATATACAAAGTCCCAGTAAAAATTATCCAGTTACTGTGTTACCTCTCAATCAGGTTCCTTTCAAGACATTCAACAATCACTGGGTCTACCTTCAGATCAAACTTATTGGCAAACCAGTGTCCATCATTGAGTAGCCACCGGAGCTCGGCAGAACCATAAATACACACGCTGTGTACATGTACCCCTGTGCATGCTGGATAAAGCTTCCCCTCCAGGTATTGCCATTTCACCAGCCTTGTTCTGCTCATCAGGTCCGAAATGTCTGGGTCCGACCTTTTGATCTCACCAGGGACTCCAGGGATGCGAATCAAGG
Source organism: Tachysurus vachellii (assembly GCF_030014155.1). NCBI lineage: Eukaryota > Metazoa > Chordata > Actinopteri > Siluriformes > Bagridae > Tachysurus > Tachysurus vachellii. The sequence continues at coordinate 7,595,489 of NC_083476.1, read as the reverse complement.
TGGCCCAGAAATGTTCATCAGGTGAATATGTGTCATAAGACCAAGTTAGAAAGTCTTTTACCAGAGGACTCCAGTGCACAAAGTTTACAAATTCTCTGGAGAGAACAAAGTAAGCACTGCCCACAAACATCTCAATGTTATGAGGTGGAGGCTGTTTCTTCTCACCTGTTTTGACTGGAGAGGCAAGATACTGAAATTGTACATCTTTGAGCCTAAAGTGGTAAGTGAAGCGCTGCTCTTTGTATTTACTGGGACGGACTGTCTCGAGCATGTTCATACCTTTTAGGGCCTTAAGCTCTGATACAAGTTCTGCATTGGAACGGAGTGGAAAATCCTGGCCACATAAGTTGATGGCATATCTCCAGTGGATCTTGGAGTTTAGGAGATCAGAGAGGCAGTTGAGGTCAGCACGGAGGCGTGAGATGCCCGCGTACTGCACCGTCTCTAA